>NC_069509.1:130999142-131091642 GCF_027579735.1 Bombina bombina | reverse complement strand
TACCATCGCTCATAATGAAGTAATAATGTTAAAAAAGGAATTTATGGTTGAATTGCAAACCACTGTTAAATATGCTTGATCCCCAAGCATTTTGAGATAATTTTCTATAAACAGACGAGTCAAAAATATGGGTCCAGTTATATTTGTCATTAAAACAACACAGCATTTCCCAATAAGAACTTCATAGCAAAAGTCAAACATGGTGGTAACAGTTTGATGGTGTTGGGCAGGGACACCCTTAGCATTTGTGGAGCCCCACAGCCCAGCTCTCTTATTTCCCTCCCCCTGTATGCCCTGCCCCATGTGTGGCTCACCCCTGTCCCAACATTCAGTGTTAACTATATAAAGAATAGCACTATGCATTACACCTCCTGATACCATAAACACTTTTTCATGAACTAAATAAAGGATGTATATTGCACCTTCTCATACCCTCACCCCTGACAATGCAGGCCCCCCACAAAGGACAGGCCTGGTGTGGGGATACTTTGCACCCTCAAGGCCTGGAAGATTTGACATCAATGAAGGAACCATAGCTTTTGCTCTCTAACAGAAACTTCTGAAGGAGAATTTTCAGCCATCAGTCCATTATCTGAAGCTAAAGCGTAATTGGATTATGCAGCAGGAAAACAATCGTAAATAATAAAAGTATATTGCAAAGTTATTTTTCTACACATAACTAAATATTTTATATAAAAAAAATCAAGGTGTTTACTGTTCAAGGAAAGTGTTGTGTTAAGGAATTACTCAACTAATCATGGAATGAGTCCAGAGTCTATCTTTCTGCCCATTTATAGAACTGTGTAGCTACTTTTTTTTTCATTTCATACTCTAAGGTACCAAAAATAAATAAATTAATGCTTAACTGATTAATTAATTTCTTTCAGGATGGTGAGAGTCCACAAGCTTATCGCATGTGAACTTGCACTCCAGTCCACTAGAAGGAGACAAAAAAAAACACCCCTACATACCAGAACTTTGATCTATTCCACTGTCTCTGAATTATTTGGTCATACATATGACATACATAAGTAAAGGAGGCAAAATAATAAAATCAACTGCGACATCAAGTTAAAACTTAGGACTTTCACACTTGTAAATAGGAATTTGCAAATAAACATCTTTTTTTTCTTCTTTGGAACTATAAAGAGACTAGAGAAGAACCTCTTGCTCTGTTCTTTAACCCCTTAATGACCACAGCACTTTTCCATTTTCTGTCCGTTTGGGACCAAGGCTATTTTTACATTTTTGCGGTGTTTGTCTTTAGCTGTAATTTTCCTCTTACTCATTTACTGTACCCACACATATTATATACCGTTTTTTTCGCAATTAAATATAATTTCTAAAGATACCATTATTTTCATCATATATTATAATTTACTATAAAAAAATTATAAAATATGAGGAAAAAATGGAAAAAACACACTTTTTCTAACTTTGACCCCCAAAATCTGTTACACATCTACAACCACCAAAAAACACCCATGCTAAATAGTTTCTAAATTTTGTCCAGAGTTTAGAAATACCCAATGTTTACATGTTCTTTGCTTTTTTTGTAAGTTATAGGGCAATATATACAAGTAGCACTTTTTTTCAAAATTAGCGCTAGTTACATTGGAACACTAATATCTGTCAGGAATCTCTGAATATCCCATGACATGTATATATTTTTTTTTAGAAGACATCCCAAAGTATTGATCTAGGCCCATTTTGGTATATTTCATGCCACCATTTCACCGCCAAATGCGATCAAATATAAAAAATCGTTCACTTTTTCACAATTTTTTTCACAAACTTTAGGTTTCTCACTGAAATAATTTACAAACAACTTGTGCAATTATGGCATAAATGGTTGTAAATGCTTCTATGGGATCCCCTTTGTTCAGAAATAGCAGACTCATATGGCTTTGGATTTGCTTTTTGGTAATTAGAAGGCCGCTAAATGCCACTGCGCACCACACTTGAATTATGCCCAGCAGTGAAGGGGTTAATTAGGGAGCATGTAGGGAGCTTCTAGGGTTAATTTTAGCTTTAGTGTAGTGTAGTAGACAACACCAAGTATTTATCTAGGCCCATTTTGGTATATTTCATGCCACAATTTCACTGCCAACTGCAATCAAATTAAACTTTATCACAAACTTTTTCACAAACTTTAGGTTTCTCACTGAAATTATTTAGAAACAATGTGTGCAATTATGGCACAAATGGCTTTAAATGCTTCTCTGGGATCCCCTTTCTTCAGAAATAGCAGACATATATGGCTTTGGCGTTGCTTTTTGGTAATTAGAAAGCCGCTAAATGACGCTGCGCACCACATGTGTATTATGTCTAGCAGTGAAGGGGTTAATTAGGAAGCTTGTAGGGAGCCTGCAGGGTTAATTTTAGCTTTAGTGTAGAGATCAGCCTCCCACCTGACACATCACACCCCCTGATACCTCCCAAACAGCTCCCTTCCCTCCCCCACACCACAATTGTCCCGCCATCTTAAGTACTGGCTGAAAGTCTGCCAGTACTAAAATAAAATGTATATTTGATTTTTTTTTTTATAGCATATTTACATATGCTGCTGTGTAGGATCCCCCTTAGCCCCCAACCTCCCTGATTCCACCCCCCAAACAGCTCTCTAACCCTCCCCCTCTGCCTTATTGGGGGTCATCTTGGGTACTGGCAGCTGTCTGCCAGTACCCAGTTTGCAAAAAAAAATGTTTTTTATTTTGTTTTTCCATTTTTTTCTGTAATGTAGCTTCCCCCCCACAGACCAACCCCACCCCCTGACTAATAATTATTTTTAACTTGCCTCCCCCCCTGTCGGCATTTATCATTGTACCAGCAGTTCTTGTGAACTGCTGGTGCAATGCCGCCCCCTGCAGATTCGCGGCCAATCGACCACTAGCAGGGGGTGTCAATCATTTGATTTCTGTCTGCGACCTCAGAGCAGGTGGACAAGTTATGGAGCAGTAGTCTTTAGGCTTCATAACTTCTGTTTCCGACGAGCCTGAAGGCTCGCACGGAAACAGGGGCATCAAGCTCCATACCGATCTTGATAAATCGGCCCCTAAGTGTAAATAACAATATCTTATGTGATTTAGATAATATTTACATGTTATAATGCAGCTTATACATGTAACCCATAGGTAGTTTTATATCATATTCAATACTAGACATGTGCGTTTCGTTTTGTTCCGAATCGAAATTCGGACAAATTTGTCTACTAGACATGTGCGTTTCGTTTTGTTCCGAATCTAAATTTGGACAAATTTGTCAAATTCAGAGCGTCGGATCGATTCGAATTTCCGAATTACCCTAGCAACGAAACTAAACTAATCCAAATGCATTTGTAACAAATAAATCCGAATTAGTTTGGATGTATTTGTTACATTCAAATGGTCATGGACTAATCACAATAACACTAGTATTGTACAGTATATTAGGTTATATCACTCTGGGCACCTGGGGTAGCTGGTAACGGTGAGGTTGGTACTTAGGTGGGATGTGCTGCGTATTACACTAGTATTATGTACTGTATATTAGGTCATATACCTCTGCTAGCTCTGTGCATATTGTGTAGCTGGTACCTGTGAGGTTACACCTAATATACAGTACATACTACTAGTCTAATACACAGCACATCCCACCTAACACATTCCAAACTTCTGAATCAAATCCAAACCGAATACATCCGAATACATCCGAATTTATTAGAATCCGAATTAATCCAAAACGAATACATTCGAATGTATCCGAATTCAAATCGATCCGAAAACGAAATTAAAAAAAATCCGAATCGGTCCGAAACGAAACTAATTTTTCTGCCGTGCAAAAGTCTATTTAATACTTTTGTATACATAGTACCATCAGAAAGATAATACAGTACTGTAATCAGAAAGGTAATAGTTGTTTAGATTAAGTATAGACTATTATTTGCATTTTAGAGCACAAAAACAAACGAACCAAAGACACAGGCACAGAAGATTGTGACTTACAGGTGGTGAAAAACTGAAAAATAGTCATTTTTGATAATTTTACTTTTAAAAAAATATTAATTATAAAGTCTGGATTTCAGAATAAATTTGGATTTTGGAATTCTAGATTAGGGGATTTGTACCTGTATTATCTTTTTATATAGTGACTTCTCCAGTATTAAGCAGGGTATAAGGATTTGGTTTACCGGGGGTATTAGCCATCCACCCAGAATTATGTCTGGCTATCCCATGTGCTCCCCCCAAATATGGCTGACCCTTTCTTCCCTGCTCCAGCACCACATGGTCCCTCTCACACAATTCATCCCTACTGTTGTAGCCCTGCCTTTAAATTACTGGTGGGCCTCCTGGAATTGCTCCCCCCGTATCCAATATTTAGAGACACCACTCACTTTGAGTATCACATTGTTGGGGAGACTAATGAAGAGCAAGTGGAAAGTAAATCTTCAGTAATGGCAAAATAAATGTGTAAATTACATCATTTACTGAAAGCAACAATATATGATACCAGACTTAAATAAATGTAGGTCCACTTTCCAATCCAATCACTTTTAGGAACTGCATCCTCACCAGCCCACTCTCATATAAAGACACTCCTTCAGCCAATATGCTCTCACTTGGACACTCCTGCAGTGCTCTGTTCTCTAGAGACCCATTCAGTTGAATGACAGTGTGCTCAGAGGAAGGAGGGAAGTATGCCATATCAGGATCATCTGCTTGAGTCTCAAGTGGCAGGTAAAGGGTCTATGATTTTTCAGATCTCTGTCTCAAAATGTTGGCGATATAGAGGAAATAGTTCTTTGAGGGCTTTAAGAATCGGATCTACTATGTACACTATTAATACCAGGGTAATTCACTTTAGCAGCTCTCTGGGAAATACAGAATGACTGGTCGGTGTTCACTGTGCTACAGAAATGTTATAGCATCCAGAGATACAGTATAATGACAGAGTTCCAGAGGATATAGTTGGAGGCTAAAGTCTCCTCAGGTAATGTTCTTTAATGTAGAGATCATAAGAATCAATGCCACAACTTTGCACAGGTTGGACAATGCATCAGAGATTAAAAGGTATTATTTGGATGAGTTCAAAGCCAATAGAAGCCTGCTTTGACATTTCGACCAATCATAGCAGCTGCTTAGAGGTTCATTACTGTCCTTTTAAAACAGCTATTAGATTTGCACCAATGTTTCCACAAAAGCAAAAAATGTGTTTAATTTCCTTTTAACTCTGTTATAATAACAGGATTGTTATATTGTTATGTGCATGGCTATGATCCTAAATGAATTATATTTTTTAAAAAATGTATAACTTTCAGCTATCTGTATATTTCTGCTCCCCATCAAGGTTAACAATTTATCCATTACGTGCATGAAATTATGCATAGATTGTTGCATGAATTACATGTTAAATTATTTAAGGATTCACTATGGGCTAGATAACAAGTGGCACGCTATTTAGCTCTTTTGCTCGTGGGCAAACACCGCCAGAAGTAAACTTTTAAAGTGCGCTGGTTATCGGGCATATTACAAGTTGAAAGTAAATGGTGCGAGTGAAACCTGACACGCTAACTTCAGGACTTTGAATATCGCGACTGTGCTAACTTCTCCTCATAGACTAAGGCTTGCTAATGAAAAAAACTAACAATTATCAACCAGGTGACTTCCGGTCTGGAGGCGGAGTGGAGTGGTTGGTTGCTCCTTCGCGCGCCGAATACAGGGCTTGCTACACCGCCCTAACGCAATTCCTCCTTGCACTGCAGTTTCCTTGCAGGCCGGAGACTTGGCCTAAAGGCCGACAGCGTGACCGAAGTCACAAGACAGAAACGGCTTTGTTGTGGAAGCACTGGCGCCCTGGAGCAGCGTCTCTTTTTTTCTCCTCATAGAGAACAACGTAGGAGGGGACCCCAATGAGCGGACTTGCCTGCTAAAACTGCCGCTTCACTAACTGTAGGGTGCACTTCTCCCTGGAGTTGTGCCAGGCCACGTGACAGAGAACTGTGTGCACCACTCTAAGGGCTATTACTTAGAAGCAGGCACTAAGTACGATGACTCAAAGGAATGCTACGCTGGGATCCCTGCTTGTGAAGACTGGTCGTGAGTACTAAAGTCACATAATACGTGGTTACTCTTGGTCTTACATACTTACTATCTAAGTGATATTCTCTCTGACTATACTCTACCAAGACTATTACCTAATATCGCAAGGAAAAAAAGAATATCTATGAAGCAGATCTTATAAAGATGTGATAATGTGGTGTGGGTAGTGGCTTGTAACAGAGAGAGCTAAATTTGTGAGAAGTGCTCTCACTAGTTGCCCTCAAAATTCTGCTTATCACTCAAATTATACAATAAGTCAGTAGTGGGCAGGCAGCAGCGCAGCATTCTAGAGACTGCATTTTACATTAAATTTTCTGAAGAAAAGCGGTGCTAGAAATTGAACAGCAGTTCCCAAGACCCTAATATAGGGTAGGAACAAAGGCCCTGTCATTTCCATCTCTAGCAGGTCCCACTCCTACATTGGGATTAGAAGCTCTGTAATAAGACTAGTTGCTTTTGACAATGTTTACACGACCCTAATTGAAATACTATAAGGGAAAAAAAAAGGATCTGAGAGCCCAGCAGTTGTTCCCAGGACCCTGATACAGGGTAGGAACGTAACTCTGTCATCGTTATTACTTGAGGATTATCTCCTTATACTTTGGCACAAGCTCTGCACCAAATCTTGATGATACTTCCCAGTTTAAACTCCATTGCAAACAGAACTTAAAGAGGAAAAAAAGTCTAGCACGAGTTCTCAGGCCACTGATATAGACCAGGATTATAATAGTGATATCAGTACTGTCTCCTGTTACTGGCATATATTCTGTCATAATAGTCCCGTATTAGCACTAACAAGGAAAAAGTGAAGTAAAGGAAGTATATTACGGGAAGGCTGGGTATCAACAGAACTATCTATCCTTGTATGATCTCATGTTTGGCTATCATTTGGACTACAACTGAAATTGACTTCCTGGTTACTCAGGGCAATACATATATTTATATGAATATGGAATAACGTGTCCTGTAACCTTTAAAAATTTCCATTACTTAGATTTTTTGGCTGAAATGGGCTGTCCTTAGGAGAATATAAGAGTGCTTTGGAAACAGGGCGAGAAAGAATATTTGATATTTAAGAGAGTCCTCAAATCCATTCTATATACCCTCTTCTGGTGTATAATAATTTCTGTTAAGAGTTTTAATTCTGAGATAAATTGGGTTCAGGCTATCGGATTAGTAGTAGTAATTTCAGATAATCTTGTTGTTGATACTAGAAATATAAGGCCACTCAAATAGTATGTCTCTGAATTAGAGATTAAGGAGGTGATTCTGTAAAGGAAACCCCCCTTTTTTTTTTTTTTTTTTTTTTTTACACTTTCCTGGTTCTTCCAGGTCTATTAGATCGCACTGAAGGTTTGGTTTGTGGGTTTCTTTTTTTTTTTTTTTTCCCTCACGTATCACATTAGCACTTTAATTGCTACACCTCAACACATGTCTATTGCTATGGCACTGTAATCTGTCATGCTTAAGGAAGAGTAACTGACAGTCGGAGACACTACCACAGATTTTTTTTTTTTTGTCTTTCTTTTCCTCCCCCTCACGCATCACACTTTCACTTTAGTTGTTGCACCTTAACACAAGTCCTTATCTATCGCACTGTAATTTGCCACTCTTAAGGAAGAGTAACTGGCAACCGGAGTTACTTTCACACTTTCACTTTTTTTTTTTATTGTCTAGCTTGAACAAGAAATCTAATATACATGGAGAGATTTATCACACATAAACAAACATCACCAGCCATGCCCCCTAAACAGAAAGATAAGAAATCTGCTAAGCTATCTGAGAGCTCTTTTGCGCAAGAACAGTACAATGGTACTGGCCCAAATTTTGATTTTACTGAATTAGTTGACCAGATTTCCAAGATGATCTCCCCGCAATTGGATGTTGTTAAACAAGAAATTAAACAAGATATAAATAACATTGTCCTGGAAGTAAGGCAATTTACAGCCAGATTGGAGGAAATTGAGACCCGAATTTCGGACTCTGAAGATAGATTACATAGATGCGAGCAGTTTAATAAAGAGTCCGGGTCTCAAATAGCACTGCTACAAGCTAAATTAGAGGATTTAGAAGATCGCTCGTGCCGTAATAATTTAAGAATTATAGGTCTCCCTGAATCTACAGAGTATCAAGGTTTAGCTACCTTTGCTTCAATTAAACTTCCCCAATTATTAAAAATGCCTGATTCCCCAATGCCTATGATTATTGAAAGAGCCCATAGAGTGGGGCCAATACGGCAAAATGCTGAGGGGGTCAGTAGACCTAGACCCATACTGATTAAATTGCTAAACTTCCAGGACAAGGTTAATATTCTTAAATACTACAGGAAAACTAGCCCATTAATAATAGACCAACAAAAGGTATTAATCTTCCAAGATTTTTCCTCAGAGACTACGAATAGGAGGAAAGAAATGTCCCCCTTTTGCTCTCGACTGATGAAAGCAAATTACAATGTCAGGCTTGTATATCCTGCAAGATTAATCATGATTATAGAGGGCCAAACAAGTACATTAAACAATATTGCAGAGGCCCAGAAGTTTTGTTTAGATAATGGTATTCCTTAAATGTCTGGGATTGGTTCTATTGTCTGAAGCTATTTTATGTTTTGACCATGAGTGTTTTCTTTATTGAGAAATTTTTATTGAAAAGAAGTTTTTTTCACAATATTTTGTGTAAAGATGTATTTTTATTACCGTCAGGTAAACAAAGGTTTTTTTTTTTTTTGGATGGGGTCCTGCCCTTTCTTTCTTTTCTTTTTTTTCTTTTTTTTTTCCCCCTCCCTTCTTCTTCTCTTTTCCCCTTTTCTTATGAAGCTTCGGCACCCTCTTCTCCTCTCTGTTCTCTCTCTTATGGTCTTGGGGTCCTCAGTACCTTATAAAGTTATGCTACATTCTAAAATGTTTTTTAGTACCTTAGACTTGGATTAGGCATAGGGTCGATTAAGATTCTATCTTGGAACGTAGGTGGAATTACTTCCCCTATCAAATGGAAAGCCGTATTAAAACTATTGGGATCCCATAAGCCCGACATTGTTATGCTTCAAGAAATTCATTTAAAAGGACATGAAATTGATAAACTCAAGTCTGGATGGGTGGGGGAGGTGGTAGCCGCCCCGTCGCAGGCAAGGAAAAAAGGAGTGGCAATACTGATCAATAAAAACTTAAAATATAAAATCAACAAGAGCCAAATTGATTCAGAGGCTCGGTATCAAATTCTGGATATTGAAGTAGAGAAGATCTCTCTCATTCTTTGCAATATGTATGGTCCTAATCAGACTGATGCCAGGTTTTGGGAGGAATTAGCACTAGAATTAGTATTGTATAGAGGTTGTAATGTTGTGATTGGAGGGGACTTAAACTTAATAGCATCTCCTAACTTAGACAGATTAAGTAGAATTAAAGTACTAAGCGAGTCAAGAAAACACGAATACTACAAAAATTTTGTAATAAAGTGGGTGTATATGACATCTGGAAACATTTGAATCCAGATATCAAAGCATTTACATGTCTATCCAAAGGACACCAAGCTTTGTCGCGCATAGACATGTTCTTAATCTCTGAAAATTTAAGCGGCAAGGAGGTTAAGGCCGACATTAAAGATATAGTACTCTCTGATCACGCGATCATAGCTATATAATTTAATTCTAAATCCCTTATTCCTAGGCCGAACAATAATTTCTTTTTCCCAAATTATTTGCACAACAACCTACATTTTCAAAATTGGCTAGTCAATAAATGGATAGAATTTGAGAGCTACAATTATGCCTATAAAGATAAGACAGAAATATTATGGGAGACCGGAAAGGCTGTCCTACGTGGGGATATTAAGGCTTATATGTGTGCCCTCAAAAAAAAATATTTACAGAAAGAAATTCAACTCTAATCACGATATTCAAAACACGTTCATGAATTTTTTTAGAAATCTCTACAAAGCTGAACCCCCCAACTTAGAATTAAAAGAGAGGTTTTGGGATAATGTAAAGAGTCTTGAAAAAGGTCGAGGAACGACCGAAACGCGTTGGCTGGTAAGAGCATTTTCAATCTTTAGATTCACATTTGGCAGTCTGCACTATTGTTATTTCTGTTTTTACAGAAGGACCGCTTTGCACAGAATTGCCCACTACAGCAGGGAGAGATCTGCTAATGACCGTAAACACACTGAAGACTGACACTCACACTGAATAGGATTATAGCCTATCCACTGG
This sequence comes from Bombina bombina, assembly GCF_027579735.1. Lineage (NCBI taxonomy): Eukaryota > Metazoa > Chordata > Amphibia > Anura > Bombinatoridae > Bombina > Bombina bombina. The sequence continues at coordinate 131,081,361 of NC_069509.1, read as the reverse complement.
CCCTGGGAATATATACCCATCAGGGAATTTAATCATCCACTGAAAATACCTTGGACATATACTTTTTAGAAGATTTTCGAGAGGAGTTGTTTAGATGTTACTACATTCACTCTATTTCATTCACATCACGAACAGAAATCCATAAATATAGACACTGCTAAGTTGTTTTTATAATCCGTGAAACAAATAGCTGTAACACACAGAAATTTGCTAAGACCGGAGCACCAGTTTCACGTTATTTATTTGTTCATTTTTTTGATTGTTTATTATTGTTTGTTCAATGGTTGAAACACATATTTGAATTGGAAGTTTGTTTAAAGCACTATCACAATGCTTTTTATACTCGCCACAGCATTTGTATTTTAAGGTATTTTAAGGAACTTGTTTCACCGCTAATGTTTATGCACAAGGTCTAATTCACCAAAATTGTATTCACTCGGATAGGTACCGACACTATCAACACACTATCAACAAACAATTTTGCACCTAACAGGCCCACTCCACTCAGTTCTTATCATCTGCAACCCAGAAGTGAAAGATCATCACGTAATTGTGATATTTCACTAAAACAATAAAAGCGTGAAAACGCACCTTTATACTAATTCACTTGCATAACATAAGATCTGAGTGAGAGCCTCAATTGCAGATACACTGAAAAATCCCAGGATACTAGGGAGTTCAAACTACTGCTTTTAGCCTCTGATGTGAGCAATATCTGATAAAGAGTAATAATAACACTATCAGTTGTAAACTCAGAAATTATTAAACCAAATTGGTCAACCACGAACAATCTCAATATTTTAGACTGTTAACATGGATCCATGAGGGAAAAATTGTCAAAATTCTAAAGTTGTCAAATTTTATAATTTTAAAAAGTTTTAAAATTGTCAAATTGTTATAAATTATCTGTGAATCAATGTTACTCACAACTAAATAGACGGTATTCGTATAAAAAGTACAGGTCTTGAAAAAGAACTACCAGGGATAAAGCCATTAACCTTTGGAACAAGTATAGTTCTTGAAAAAGAACACCAGGGTTACACCATTAACCTTTGGTACATTGCTTATATATTGTTTTAATATTGTTTTTGTTATTTGATGTCAATTGATTATACATGTATTTTAATAAATGTAACTTTTAATATTAGAGTTATAGACCCTGCCTTATTTTTGTTGGCGCTTTGATAGTCACTTTTTGATAATGTAAAAATCCCCAAAATGCCTCAAGAGATAATTAATCAAATTAATGCACCGATCTCAATACAAGAAATTCTAACTGACCTGACTCGCTACCGGCTGAATTTTATAAGATACTTGCAGACCAAATAGCCCCTAATTTGCACAAGTTATTTAATTCTTATTATTCTTCAGATATGCCATGCTCTCCGTACTTCGCGGCATCAAACATAGCTTTAGTTCTTAAAAAAGAAAAAGATCCTGAAATCCCCTCTTCATATCGACCAATTTCCCTCTTAAATTTTGATGATAAATTACTCACGTCTATAATTGCAAAAAGATTGGCCCCTCACTTAAACAATATTATACATGACAATCAGGCTGGCTTTATGATGGGAAGCAGCCCGACAAAAAATATCCGCAAGGTTATGCTTGTCCTGGACTATCTGCGGAATAATAAGAAAGTGTTAAAAAAGGATGCCGCCATCCTAACAGTCGATGCCGAAAAGGCTTTCGACTTTATTTGTTGGGACCATCTCTTTTCGGCCTTGGAAAAGTTTGGTTTCTCGGGGTACTTTACAAAATTAATTAAGACCATCTATAGCAATCCATCTTCAGCAATTTTCATCAATGGTTCAACTACGGGCCGTTTTATTTTACAGAGAGGCACCAGGCAGGGATTCCCTCTATCGCCTATCCTCTTTAACATATCGTTAGAACCACTGGCGATCCTCTTTAGACAACAGTTAGAAGGTATACAGATTGGCAAACAAAAATATGTCTTAGCTTTGTATGCTGACGATTTACTTCTTTTTCTATCTGGTCTAAAAGATAGCTTACCTAAATTACTAGAGTCAGTACAGATATTTGCGTCGTTTTCTGGTTACAAGATTAATGTTGAAAAATCCGAATTATTGTGGATACACAGATCTTCGTATCTTGTATTAGATCACCCATTCAGAGAGGTTACTCAGATAAAGTATTTAGGAATAATGATGTCAAAATTCCCACAAGAATGGTACGAATTGAACTATGTTAAATTCTTCAACTATTGTAAGCAGAAATTGAAAGATTGGTCTTCTTTACCTATCTCTCTCTCAGCACGCATTATGCTTATTAAAATCATACTTCTACCAAAGTTAATATACCTTCTCCAAAACATACCTTTCCTTTTACATAAGGTAGATATAAGACTATTTAATCGAATATCAAGTGAATTTCTCTGGAAAGGAAAGAGACCCCGAATGGCGTTAAATACATTAACATTCTCTAAAGAATCGGCGGGCCTCGCTTTTCCGAACATTACTTATTATAATATTGCCACAATAGCAAAATTGGCAGCTGATTGGATCTCAGAGAAAGAACTTTTCACTGTCTTTGCTGGGGAAACAAATCTTGTCTACCCATTTAACTTAAAAGCATTACTACATTGCCCAATTGCTCAACTTCCAACAGTAATTGCTAAAATGCAGACTATTAAAAATGTGATTCTGGCATGGCAGAAATTTTCCGTAGAAATAGGAACATCGCCATTTGTCTCGGAGTATCTCCCAATTCAGGGATGCCCAGGATTTGTCCCAGGCTTTACTTATAAGGTTTTTGAGAGATGGAAATTGAAAGGGTTGACCTCCATAAAACAATTAGTTACTTCCAATACAATAATTAGATCATTCCTTGATATCAGAGTAGAATTTGACCTTCCCCAATCCGATCACTACGCGTACTTGCAAATAAAGCATTATGTTACAGATCTTAAACTTAAATTTGGCTCTAATTGGATGTATGCTCCGTTAAGGAGCCTAATAAATCAATATAAGAGTGGATCTACGTCAATCTCTCCATTTTATCGTTTGATGATTAGTTCCAAGCAGGAGGCCCAATTGGAGAAAATAGTAGCCGTATGGAGCAATAGTTTTCCAGATCTTAGGCCTCAACAGATTCAAGTGAGTCTGAATCTGTTGAATAAAACAGGAAATGCCCTAGCATGGCGAGAGCAACATTTAAAAATGATTTATGCGACATACATTACTCCTGACAAACTATCAAAATGGTATAGAAAAATTATTGGATGCTGGAAATGTCAGGCGCAACAAGCAAATCTTTTGCATTGCATCTGGTTATGCCCCAAAGTTCAACAGTTTTGGCTCAAAATTAAGTTTTGGTTAGACAAAATTCTAAACACAGAAATAAGATTAGAGGCCCAAATGGTCATTTTTTTAATTAAATTCTCACAACAACAAAAAAACTATAAGTTAATCAATACCTTAATACTACTAGCTAGGAATTTGATCTTAAAATATTGGAAACTCCCCCACCTACCCAAATTTATAAAATTTAAAAAAGAAGTATTGAAACAATGTTTGGTGGAACAATATGCAATATCCAAGTTTAATGAGGTTCAGATAAAAAGATTCTTAGACAAATGGGATATAGTAATCTTGTCACTTCCTCCCCCGGCACAGCAGCAACTAATTAAGCCCCTCAGCCAATCGGCCTATGTTCTCGAGCTGATTAATGCGGGCAGATATCCAGTATTATGGGCCGATTAGAGAGAGAGCGGAGAGGGATGGGGGGCCCAGCAGGTCTTCTAGTTGCTCCCCTTTCTTTTTTTTTTTTCCCCTCCTCCCCCTTTTTCCCCTCCCAGCCCCCCCTCATATTGACATTATTAAAACTGTTTATTTAACCTGATCATGGATCGGTATTTATGTAGTTACTATTATATAGAGATCAGTATTATATACCTTACAGGAACATTTTAAAAGTTTGTGATTCATAGTTTACATTTTTTTTAGGCATATATTACTAGTGCAGAGAGTATATCTGCACCACTGTATTGGCTGTATTTAAGTTTTGTTTTTCCTGTTTGGAAAAAAAAGAAAGAGAAAGAGAAGAAAAGAGAAAGGAAAGAAAAAATTTTTTTTTCTTGTTGTAAGTGCAAATGTATCAAGAATTGATAGGATTTGTTTCATTTCTGCGCAGAACACTGCTTTTATTTTTGTCATATAGATTGCAATAAGATGATTGTATGCATGTCAACAATAAATAAATGTTTAAAAAAAAAAAAAAAATTATCAACCAAACGGTAAACCCACACAACGTTAGACCAAGTATGCTCAACACGAACGTAGTAGCATATTTTACATTCCAATGTTCTTCACATAGTAAAAAAAATGTTATTTTTATTTTTATATATGATTAATTTTAAAATATACATATATATATATATATATATACAGTATATATATATATATATATATATATATATATATATATATATATATATATATATGTACTGTATATACCTATATATCTATATGAATACATACAGGTGTAGATATATACAGATATATATAGGAATATATATTTGAAAATATTATGAAGATTTTCTCCTATGTGAAGAAGTTAGGAATATCAAATATTTACAGTAAATACATAGTAAAACACATTATAAAATATTAAAATTGAATAAAAGTGATTATTCATGTTTTAAGGTATTTGAGTGGAAAAGGCTCCAAAGAGTATATATATATATATATATATATATATATATATATATATATATATATGTGTGTGTGTATACAGTATATGTATGTATATTCATATATAAAATACATAAATACACATGTATATATAGCTGTTTCCATTCAAACACCTTGTCATATACCATATAGCTTTTAACCCTTATAAAACATTTTGATAAATATTTATATGTATATAAGAGTGTAACACTTTATGTTAATATATTTATGTTGTGTTTGGTGCACATTTATTTTTAGCTCTAACCCTTTATGTGAAGTCTTCACTCGCACTAACCTGATTAGCAGTTTGCTTTCATCTTGTAATATTTCTATATAGCGTGCACTAACTGGTGAGAACCAGGGCTGTGAGTTTTGCAGAGTTATGGGATTTGTACCTAGTCTGGTTTAAGAGTACAGTCATATATATATATTGAAATTTCCACTAGTCCACTAGCCATTGACGAGTAAGAAATTGCAGTGGGCGAGTAAAAAATTTGGCTTTCTTCTATATTTACCATTGAGTGCACTAGTTAGTAAATTTTACCTCTGGTCTAGTGAGTTTTAAACCCTGATTGGTATGTGTGTGTGTGTGTGTGTATGTATGTTTGCGTGTGTGTGTGTGTATATGTGCATGTGTGTGTATGTTTGCATGTGTGTGTGTATGTGTGTGAGTGTTTGTGTGTGTGTATGTATGTATGTATTTTTACAATCTCTTTCAGGAAGACATTTTTCTTTCAGACTATTTGGATGCGCCAAGTTGTTTGTGGGGTTTTGGAAAAATCACATATCGGGGCCGATTTATCATTGTGCGGGTGGACATCGATAAATGCCGGCAGCATACGCTGTCAGCATTTATCATTGCACAAGCATTTCTCGTGGAATGATTGTGCAACACCGCCCCCTGCACATTCGCGGCCAATTGGCCGCTAGCAAGGGGTGTCAATCATCCCGATAATATTCGATCGGGATGATTGCTGTCCGCCACCTCAGAGGTTTAAAGACCGCTGCTTCTTAACTTCAGTTTCAGGGGAACCCGAAACTACGGGGGTAGATTGCAGCGTCCGCTGCTTGATAAATCTACCCCTTAGAGTTGCCTTTAGTTTTACTTTAGAAATGTGCTGCTCTGTATGTTTAGTGGCTTTAGTAATTCCCTACTATGACCTGTTACAAACTGGTAAACAAAACTGAGTGAAATATTTTCTTTCTTTAAGTTTTATATTTGGATACGCTGTTAATGTGACAGACAGTCAGACATAACACTTGTACCTTGTAAAAAACATACATAATTCAGCTGGGGATAGAGGGTTCTTCCAGTTTTCAAGTTCCTTTCTGGAGCTTATTGGGTTAAATAATACATTTTGTTGCCATTGCTGCCATTCCAGACAGTTTTGCCCCCACAGTGTAACCAGAGCTGGCCCTCCGTGCGTGGAAGGCACGGGGAGACCAGCAGAGCTCTCTCCCGGTTTCCTGGCACTCCCTGTCTGATCTGGGCCACGACCCATTTAAAACAACACGCCTTATGTGTGTAAGAGCATGTTTCTGAAGAGAGGTCCATAGGGGAAACAGAGGAGAGAGAATCGGAGGGAAATATGGAAAAAGAAGAAATCAGAAAGAGGAATGTAGTGAGAAAAGAGGGAAAATGTAACTGGTGAGAAGCTAAATTGGTGCTTTTTCTAGTTCAGAATGTGAAAAAGGTTCCGCAACTTAAAGGGACGGTAAATACCTTGAATTTTCTTTATAAAATATTTAGTTATGCATAATGAAACAACTTTGCAATATACGTTCATTATTTATCTTGCCCTATTTTCATGTAATTTAGCAATAAAATGGGAAGATTTTCTAATTTTCAGAACATGAAATGCACCTTGCAGACTTCTCAAGGCTAAACCGGCTACATATATAATTGGGTTTATCTGATAACAACTGCAAAACAATATACTTTATACTAAGATTATGACAGTAGCTTGCCTTGTTTTCTGCAGGCTAAAAGCCTAGATTGGCTGCTCCAAATAAAACAAATGGTAGGTAGAGTTTTGTTATTGATAAACATTTGCAGTAAAAAATAAAGGGACACTAATATCAACATAAAACTTTTAGGATTTTGATAGAGCAATTCATTTTAAAAAACTCTTTCCAATTTAAAGGGATACAAGTCAAAATTAAACTTTCATGATTCAGATAGAAGATTCAATTTTTTAACAACTTTCCAATGTACTTCCATTAACAAAATGTGCACAGTCTTTTTATATTTACACTTTTTGAGTCACCAGCTACTACTGAGCATGTGCAGGAATTCACAGAAGATATGTATATGCATTTGTGATTGGATGATGGTTGTCACATAATACAGGAGGAGTGGATATAGGCATAAGTATGAAATTTGTCAGAAAATAAATCTACTACGTGTTTGAAGTTCAGACTAAATGCTATTGCATTGTCTTGTTATCATGTATTTGTTGATTATGCCAATCTACTATATTTACTGGTCATTTAATTTAATTATCAAAATATTTACAATCTTTTTATATGCATACTTTCTGATGCATTAGCTACTGCTCAGCATGCGGAAGAGAACACTGTATATATGTGGGTGTATGCATTTTGTGATTGTTAATGGATTTTATGTGATATATGGGGAGAGAAAATGGAATTAACTTTGGAATTTGTCAGAAAAAGTAAACTTCTCATTTAAAATTCAAAGTAAGTGTTATTAGATTGTCTTTTTATTATGTATCTGTCTATTATGCAATTGTAATGTATTTTGTGATCCTTTAATTTTGTTAAAAAACATTTAGACTTGGCTGACAGTGATGTGTGGCTTTTTATTATGAACCAATCATGCAACTTCTCCAAATGCAATCAGATATTTCACACTTCCATAGCTATACAAAGCAATGTCTATGCTTCTTTGAGGTAATTGCTTTTTCTTATAGGACCACTCCTTATCTTTAACACTCACCCCTAGAAAGGCAATTCAAATCCTGATAACCCTTTTAAATTAGATTGATCTTTCTTATCTCATTTGAAGTGGTCACTTCACAGGTGACAATTGATCCTAAAAAAAAGTCAACAGTGGAATGAATGGCTTAATGCAAGAAAGTCAAAACCAGCAAGTAAAAACAGGAAATACAAACAAGAGAACTTCTGCAGAAATGTGTGCACAAATTTAAAAATCTCAACATTCTTTTCTGCACTATTTTCAAATTAGACAAAACTTTATTTTAAAGGGACACTGGAAAAAAATGGCAATGTTGTGTAAAAAAAGTGCTCAATTATAGAGTTTAAATTACCATAGGGATGTATTAAAGGGACATTTATTTTCCATTAAATATTTACTTATGAATATTGAAAAATACTTTGGAATACACTGTAAAGGGCCACATTAGGAGAGCCAATAAAAAAAGACATAGTATATGTTTATCCACCAATCAACAGCTAGCTCTCAATAGTGTATTGCTGCTACCTACGTAGGTATGTTTTTCATAGAACTGAGCAAATTAGATAATAGAAGTAAATTGGAAAGTTGTTTAAAATTGCATGACTTTTCTAATTATGTTGTTGTTTTTACCTGCTGGTGTGTATCACATAATTTACAAATATTACCTTTATTTTGTCATTTGAAAATCTACTTTTGCCCGTTGAAACTGCTGCCTTTACTGAAAATGTCACTGCAGCATTACTGCCTAAAAATGAGCTAAATGAATAAGAAGCAGCAGAAAAAATCACACACTCGGTGGAGGTAGGAGAAATAAGTACTAAAATATTTGTTTCCAATTGCTCTCTCTAAGTTGGCCTTTTGTGTATAGAGGCAGAGATAAGATATGTAGGCCTTTGTGTATAGTTAGAAAGATAATGAGGTCTGTTATCCCTGAAAGCTCAGCCCATTTGAATGGACATGGTTTCTACTGAGCAAGAATAGCTATTTTATATACAAAAATACACATAAATGACAATCAACCCCCATACATTGTATGTGCAGCTGGTAAAAAGTTATTGGAAACACTTTTAGAGGAAATCAATTTTACAATACATTACCTCTTTAATTACAGCCAAATACATCATAATATATCATAAACTAAGGTAATGTCAGGGAGGTAGCTTAGCTACCAAATAGAAATAATGTGCCACATACGCAGCACAAAAACACACTTAGCACTCTAGATAATCCTAAAACATAAATTATTCCTTTACCTCTGTGTGTGTGCGTGAAAGTAAAATTAGGATACAATATTGCAAGTCTTACATTGTAAGTAAAAATGCAATATATTAACAGTAGTGAACCAATAACAAAAATAGGGCTTGCAATTAGCAGCAGTAAAACAATTGTGGTAATAAATGAGTGATTAACAAACTTATGCTATATTAGAATAATGTTTAGCATTTGTTTGGTTTTTATTGTCCCTTTAAACATCTCATCACTGACATACAGGAAGTGAGGTCCCCAGTTATGGGAGGGAATGTTAGGAAACAAAAGAGTATTTTAGGGATAATGGGAACGTGAAAGACAATATTTTGATTAAAGGGACGGTCTAGTCAAAATAAAACTTTCACGATTCAGATAGGGCATGCAATTTTAATCAACTTTCTAAATTACTTTTACTATCAAATTTTCTTTGATCTCTTGGTATTCTTTGTTGAAAGCTAAACCTAGTTAGGCTCATATGCTAATTTCCAAGCCCTTGAAGGCTGCCTCTTATCTCAGGGCATTTTGATAGTTTTTCACAGCTAGAGTGCGTTAGTTCACGTGTTTCATATAGATAACATTGAGCTCATGCACGTGGAGTTACCTAGGAGCCAGCACTGATTGGTTAAAATGCAAGTCTGTCAAAAGACCTAAAATAAGGGGGCAGTCTGCAGAAGCTTAGATACAAGGTAATCACAGGGATAAAAAAGTATATTAATATAACCGTGTTGGTTATGCAAAACTGGGGAATACAAATAAAATAAAAATTCTGGAGTAGACTGTCCCTTAAAAGAGAAACGAAACACAAAACTGTTCTTTTGTGTCTCAGACAGAACATACAATTTAAAAAATAAAAGTTTACAGTTTACACTTGTTATTAAATTTGCTTTGCTTTCATGGCATTCTTTGTTGAAGACATACCTAGGTAGGAAATAGTGCTGCCATCTAGTGCTCTTGCAAAACTGCTATCATATAGTGCTGCCATCTAGTGCTCTTGCAAAACTGCTGTCATATAGTGCTGCCATCTAGTGCTCTTGCAAAACTGCTGTCATATAGTGCTGCCATCTAGTGCTCTTGCAAAACTGCTGTCATATAGTGCTGCCATCTAGTGCTCTTGAAAAACTGCAGTCATATAGTGCTGCCATCTAGTGCTCTTGCAAAACTGCTGTCATATAGTGCTGCCATCTAGTGCTCTTGCAAAACTGCAGTCATATAGTGCTGCCATCTAGTGCTCTTGCAAAACTGCTGTCATATAGTGCTGCCATCTAGTGCTCTTGCAAAACTGCTGTCATATAGTGCTGCCATCTAGTGCTCTTGCAAAACTGCTGTCATATAGTGCTGCCATCTAGTGCTCTTGCAAAACTGCTGTCATATAGTGCTGCCATCTAGTGCTCTTGCAAAACTGCTGTCATATAGTGCTGCCATCTAGTGCTCTTGCAAAACTGCTGTCATATAGTGCTGCCATCTAGTGCTCTTGCCAAACTGCTGTCATATAGTGCTGCCATCTAGTGCTCTTGCAAAACTGCTGTCATATAGTGCTGCCATCTAGTGCTCTTGCCAAACTGCTGTCATATAGTGCTGCCATCTAGTGCTCTTGCCAAACTGCTGTCATATAGTGCTGCCATCTAGTGCTCTTGCAAAACTGCTGTCATATAGTGCTGCAGACACATGCACGCTGCTAAGCTTACTTACTTGCTTTTCAACAAATATACCAAGAGAACTAAGAAAATTAGATAATAGATGTAAATTAGAATGGAAATTCAACTCTAACCGCCAAATTCTCACTGTTCAACCTATAAAATTAAATTAATAAAAAGCAAATCATATTCAAAACAAATAAAGCTACATTTTATTTAAGAGATAGGGTCTTGGAAAAATATAATGGCCTTAATTTCAAGTGGAGTGCAAAAAGGGCAGCGCTATTGCACGGTAATATTGCTCAAGTGCTTCTATTTTTGTGCTCATATAGTCCAAAGTTATGTTTGTCACTTGAGCGATAGTCTACGGCACGCTAACATCTGCATGTTGGATGGTGTGGGTGCTAAGGTTATCAGCTGTCTTCCACGAAAAAAAAAAACTGGGCAATCTATTAGTGACTGGGCAGTTTGGTAGATGGTGTCACTCAATACCCATCCCCCAAAAGTTCTACCTAAGCACCCACTCTTGATCTCACTGTGTATATTTTTCACAACTGATTAGTCATTTAACCCCTTGGCTGCCAATAACATACAAATAAATAATTTTACCTCTTTGGTTGCCAGTAACACACATAAGCAAAAGTGATTTGACTCTGTGACTGTCCCTCAATTCTTTCTGTTCCTCATAGGAGGCCTTTTACATTTAGCTAAAACCTGAACATTTAGATGACTAGTAATTTTGTGAAGATTTTAATGGACGGAATACTTAAAGGGACATTAAACCCAAATATTTTTTCTTTCATGATTCAGATAGAGAAAACAATTTTAAACAACATTCCAATTTACTTCTATTGTCTAATGTCCTTAATTCTTTAGATATCGTTTATTGAAGAAATAGCAATGCACATGGGTGAGCCAATCACATGAGGCATCTATGTGCAGCCACCAATCAGCAGCTACTGAGCCTATCTAGATATGCTTTTCAGCAAAGGATATCAAGAGAATGAAGCAAATTAGATAATAGAAGTAAAATAGAAAGTTGTTTAAAATTGCATGCTTTTTCTAAATCACAAAAGAAAAAATGTGGGTTTCATGTCCCTTTAAATACTGGAATGTCCGGTTAAATACTGGACACATGGCAACCTTAGTGGGTGGACTAAATTTCTCACATAATAGACTTCTATGATTAATTGCAGTAAAATTGATGTTGGATATCGCTTGAGTACTAAGCTGATGGTGCGTTAAGTAGTGAATCTCTTTGTGTAGTTATTTGTTATAGAATTTATTATAATGGTTTAATTCAGATCTGAAAAAGGACTACATTTTACAGCGTTATTTTAGATTGCGCTCAATACTTGAATCACCGCTTGTAATGCAAGCATGATGAGCACGCTATCCATTCAAAGTATAGGTCTGGCTAAAAGTTTTAACCATCCACTTGTTATACCAGATTGCGCATTATCTTTAGCGCAAAACCGAGTACAAGATAACGCAACCTATTCAAACAATTGTTCTCTTCTAATTTAGCACAATGGTAGACCCATGAACCTGTTAAATAAACTTTCTCTACAACATGCATATTTGATATAGCTGCTGACTAATAGCTATTTCCCTGTTATTTCTACGGGCTTTTCCTACATGAATGTTTGTACAAAGCAGAATTAAAGCCTGCAGATCCCATACTCCTCTAGGGACTCATCCCTGGCTGCATTTAGATCTTCACAGGTGGTCACATTATCCACAAACCATTCTGCATGACAGATGTGTGCTGTCTTTCTACTACCAAGCCATCCTTATTGACATTAAAGGGACAGCTTTGCCACTGTTAACTAATTGACACCAGAGACCAGACATGAGATTATGAATTCATGACAATCTAAAGAAATGCTGTTTCTAGAATTGGATAAATTCCCTCTTGACAACAAAAGGCACAGATAGACAACTTTATACCAAAAGAATAAAAATAAATAACGAGCCAGGTAAACGTGTTTTATGTAATTTAAATACCAGTCACCATAGAGTCTTGATAAATAGTCACTGGCTAATCATTTTTAAAACTGTAGCCATTCAGACTCATCTAAAAGAACTATTATCACTAATAATGTCTTCAAGACCAACAATCAGGCAATATGGATTAATTACCTGTTTGGATATAAGTTTGGTTGATTTTCTGGCTATCTACATTACAAGCTCATAGACTTAACATAACTTCTGACCTTAAAGGGATAGGAAAGTTAAAATTAAACTTGCATGATTCAGATAGAGCATGTCATTTTAAGACACTTTTAAATTCACTTCTATTTTCAAATGGGCTTTGTTCTCTTAGTATCCCTTGTTAAAAAATGAATACGCACATATCATACACTAGTGGGAGCTGCTGCTAATTGGTGCCTGCACACATCTGTCTCTTGTGATTGGCTAAATAGATATTTTCAGCTTCTTGTCAGTAGTGCAATGCTGTCCCTTCAGCAATGGATAACAAGAGAATGAAGAAAATGTGATAATAGAATTAAATTGGAAAGTTGTTTAAAATTGTATGTTTTATCTGAATCATAAAAGAAAATTTTGTGGTTTACTATCCCTTTAAATACTGTATGTCTATGGGGCATGCAATGTATACTAAGGGCTAGATTTATCATAGCTGAGGCGTACAGGGGCACGTATACGCGCCCCTGCACGCCTCATCTCGCCTGTGGCGGGGCAAAATTACCTGTAGGTAATTAACATTGCACACGAGCGCAATTTTGCGCTCGTGTGCAATCCCGCCCCCTACCCGTGCACAGCCAATCATGCGCGGGCAGGAGCTGTTAATCTCCTCGGTCGGACTCGACCGAGGAGGTTGAATTTCGCCACCTTAGAGGTGGCGAAGATCTTAGGGAAGCAGCGGTCTGGTGACCGCTGCTTGATAAATCACGGCGAGCAAGTTCTTGCGAGAACTTGCTGCCGTAGGGGCTTGATAAATCTAAAAGGTTAAGAACACTGGTTTTTATATCCTCTATGTCAGTGTTTCTCACCCGTAGTCCTCAAGTCAACTTAGCAGGTCAGATTTTCATTTTAGCTGAACTAGAGCACAGGTGAAATAATCAGATGATGGGTGACAGTCGGTTAGTAACCAGTAAGTACATTGTTTTAGTATATATATTTATAGTCCCAATACAAAAATATGAGGTTGTACACTGAAAACTACTTAATACATTTTTTGATAGATATAGATCTTATCATTTTTTTGTATTCGTTTAAACACTGAATAGTATGTCTAAGGATATAAAGCTTGTGAGCTTGTGTAGATGCCTGACTCTATACCTGATACAAAATAGGTAATTTAGTTTTCATTACATCAAAATAACATTTTATACTGAATTTGTAGGTTATTTTGATCTGAAGCTTATATCAGTTGTGGTATTTATGTGGATATTGTATTTTTATTTTGCTTTATGTAATTGACAATAACTGACTGACAGAAAACAAGGGAATACAATTCTCTCTTTGTATGTATGTCCTATGAAAGTGGATTTATTTACACTGCAGAGAGCTTAAGGCATTTGTTTTTCTGCTAAGAAAAAAGTGTGAGAATTAGATTAGGTAATTGGAGAATTAAATTGTTTTGTTTTTTGTTGTTATTTTGTTTATGGTTTCAGGAAAAAAACAAGTCTGTTGGAGATGCTTTTCATAGAAACTAGTTCTGTGGAATCTGTTGGTGCTCTACAAATACCTGATAATAATAATAATAATAATAATAATAATAATAATAATAATAATAGAAAGCAATTTGTTAATACACATCACCTGCATTTAAGATAAAGCAAGAATCTGCTTCTGTATGTGACAGCAATTTTAAAATGTAAAAAACTGTCAAAGCAATTTATTAGCGTCTAAACTAAGCAGGATGTTGGGCTCGATGATCTACACCTTGCAATTTCAGGCGTGTTTTTTCTCGAACGACCCTCGCAGGGGCTGCCCTGGTTGAATTACCATAAAAAAGGGGCAGTCCCTGTGAGTGGCGCAATATCCCCTATTGAAAGTAATGGAACTCGCTGGAAAGGGTAACTTCGGACTGTGTTAGCAGTGAGCAGGGGGCACACTTTAAAATGTAAATCCTGCAGCCAATATAAATCACCTTACATTGCTTTCTGCGTATAGTATTTTACAATCACCTATATTTTCATATGCATGTGTTTTTCTAATAGGGTTATAAGTATTTTGAGAAAAACTTGGCACCTTTTAGTTGGCAAGTAAAAAACTGCGAGATCTGCAGTGCGAAAATCTTTACAGAATTACACTGGGATTAGAGAGACAATTTCATATACGCCCATGGAACGCCCATGATCAGCTCATTTTACAAAAAAACAACAATTACGCTTAATATTTTATACATTTAAGTACGAATTTCTTGCTTTCTTTTTCACTTTCAGTGTACTTAAATTACGATTTACACTGTGCATAGTTAATACGATTTATTCTTGTGCAATTTACAAACACATTTTATGTTTTTGATAAAATACGATTTTTGGTGAACAATTTTGTTACGATTTTTTTCCCTGCTTATTACGTTGTTAATGGTTTAATCATTTATTTTGTTAGAGGTTTAAAATATGAATTTTATTGTGCACTTTTCATACGAAAATGCAGTATACACCCCTAAGTGAGACAGTAGTTTTAGATCATTCCACCAGGCAAATAGAAGTACTGGCGAGCATTCTTTAATTAGAATTGCTATCTTCAATGTGCATTATTAAAATATTAAATATAAACTTTTAAAAAATATTAATAAAAATGATTTAAAATTATAACGGATACTATAAAATATTCAAAATAATCCATAAAATATATAAATGAAAGTTAAATATATATATATATATTTATTATATAAAGTTGCAGGGGTGAACGGCACTCACGAGTATGTCAGCTACCTGGTGCTCTCACTAGGGAGAAACAAACAGTAAAGCAGTTATGGATCCCACGGACGGACTCCGTGTTGCAGCAAGCACCCAAATGAAGCAAGCACACAGGTTTTTTCAAAAACACTCCGGTTTATTGGCAAAGTTGCCAATAAACCGGAGTGTTTTTGAAAAAACCTGTGTGCTTGCTCCATAACTGCTTTACTATATATATTATATATATATTTTTTTTAAAGTATCGAAAATAATTTAAAATAATTTGTATTAATATTCTTCATGTGTGCTAACCTGACCTAATGCGAATCCTGATGCACGTTATGCATATTTTACATTCTTGTGTTCCTCACTAAGGCCTAGATTTGGAGTTCGGCGGTAGCCGTCAAAACCAGCATTAGAGGCTCCTAACGCTGGTTTTGGGCGCCCGCTGGTATTTGGAGTCAGTGATTAAAGGGTCTAACGCTCACTTTTCAGCCGCGACTTTTCCATACCGCAGATCCCCCTACGCCATTTGCGTAGCCTATCTTTTCAATGGGATCTTTCTAACGCTGGTATTTAGAGTCGTTTCTGAAGTGAGCGTTAGAGCTCTAACGACAAGATTCCAGCCGCCTGAAAATAGCAGGAGTTAAGAGCTTTCTGGCTAACGCCGGTTCATAAAACTCTTAACTACTGTACCCTAAAGTACACTAACACCCATAAACTACCTATGTACCCCTAAACCGAGGTCCCCCCACATCGCCGCCACTCGATTAAAATTTTTAACCCCTAATCTGCCGACCGCCACCTACGTTATACTTATGTACCCCTAATCTGCTGCCCCTAACCCCGCCGACCCCTGTATTACATTTATTAACCCCTAACCTGCCCCCCACAACGTCGCCGCCAGCTACTTAAAATAATTAACCCCTAATCTTCCGACCGCAAAGCGCCGCCACCTACGTTATCCCTATGTACCCCTAATCTGCTACCCCTAACACCGCCGACCCCTATATTATATTTATTAACCCCTAATCTGCCCCCCTCAACGTCGCCGACACCTGCCTACACTTATTAACCCCTAATCTGCCGACCGGACCTGAGCGCTACTATAATAAAGTTATGAACCCCTAACCCGCCTCACTAACCCTATCATAAATAGTATTAACCCCTAATCTGCCCTCCCTAACATCGCCGACAGCTACCTTCAATTATTAACCCCTAATCTGCCGAGCGGACCTCACCGCTATTCTAATAAATGTATTAACCCCTAAAGCTAAGTCTAACCCTAACACTAACACCCCCCTAAGTTAAATATAATTTACATCTAACGAAATAAATTAACTCTTATTAAATAAATTATTCCTATTTAAAGCTAAATACTTACCTGTAAAATAAATCCTAATATAGCTACAATATAAATTATAATTATATTATAGCTATTTTAGGATTAATATTTATTTTACAGGCAACTTGGTAATTATTTTAACCAGGTACAATAGCTATTAAATAGTTAAGAACTATTTAATAGTTACCTAGTTAAAATAATAACAAATTTACCTGTAAAATAAATCCTAACCTAAGATATAATTAAACCTAACACTACCCTATCAATAAAATAATTAAATAAACTACCTACAATTAACTACAATTAACCTAACACTACACTATCAATAAATAAATTAAACACAATTGCTACAAATAAATACAATTAAATAAACTATCTAAAGTACAAAAAATAAAAAAGAACTAAGTTACAAAAAATAAAAAAATATTTACAAACATAAGAAAAATATTACAACAATTTTAAACTAATTACACCTACTCTAAGCCCCCTAATAAAATAACAAAGCCCCCCAAAATAAAAAATTCCCTACCCTATTCTAAATTAAAAAAGTTACAAGCTCTTTTACCTTACCAGCCCTGAACAGGGCCCTTTGCGGGGCATGCCCCAAGAATTTCAGCTCTTTTGCCTGTAAAAGAATAAATACAATACCCCCCCCCCCCCAACATTACAACCCACCACCCACATACCCCTAATCTAACCCAAACCCCCCTTAAATAAACCTAACACTAAGCCCCTGAAGATCTTCCTACCTTGTCTTCACCATCCAGGTATCACCGATCCGTCCTGGCTCCAAGATCTTCATCCAACCCAAGCGGGGGTTGGCGATCCATAATCCGGTGCTCCAAAGTCTTCCTCCTATCCGGCAAGAAGAGGACATCCGGACCGGCAAACATCTTCTCCAAGCGGCATCTTCGATCTTCTTCCATCCGGAGCGAAGCGGCAGGATCCTGAAGACCTCCAGCGCGGAACATCCATCCGGACCGACGACTGAACGACGAATGACTGTTCCTTTAAGGGACGTCATCCAAGATGGCGTCCCTCGAATTCCGATTGGCTGATAGGATTCTATCAGCCAATCGGAATTAAGGTAGGAATTTTCTGATTGGCTGATGGAATCAGCCAATCAGAATCTAGTTCAATCCGATTGGCCGATCCAATCAGCCAATCAGATTGAGCTCGCATTCTATTGGCTGATCGGAACAGCCAATAGAATGCAAGCTCAATCTGATTGGCTGATTGGATCAGCCAATCGGATTGAACTTGATTCTGATTGGCTGATTCCATCAGCCAATCAGAAAATTCCTACCTTAATTCCGATTGGCTGAAAGAATCCTATCAGCCAATCGGAATTCGAGGGGCGCCATCTTGGATGACGTCCCTTAAAGGAACAGTCATTCGTCGTTCAGTCGTCGGTCCGGATGGATGTTCCGCGCTGGATGTCTTCAGGACCCTGCCGCTTCGCTCCGGATGGAAGAAGATCGAAGATGCCGCTTGGAGAAGATGTTTGCCGGTCCGGATGTCCTCTTCTTGCCGGATAGGAGGAAGACTTTGGAGCCTCTTCTGGACCGGATTATGGATCGCCAACCCCCGCTTGGGTTGGATGAAGATCTTGGAGCCAGGACGGATCGGTGATACCTGGATGGTGAAGACAAGGTAGGAAGATCTTCAGGGGATTAGTTTAGGTTTATTTAAGGGGGGTTTGGGTTAGATTAGGGGTATGTGGGTGGTGGGTTGTAATGTTGGGGGGGGGGGTATGGTATGTTTTTTTTTACAGGCAAAAGAGCTGAAATTCTTGGGGCATGCCCCGCAAAGGGCCCTGTTCAGGGCTGGTAAGGTAAAAGAGCTTGTAACTTTTTTAATTTAGAATAGGGTAGGGAATTTTTTATTTTGGGGGGCTTTGTTATTTTATTAGGGGGCTTAGAGTAGGTGTAATTAGTTTAAAATTGTTGTAATATTTTTCTTATGTTTGTAAATATTTTTTTATTTTCTGTAACTTAGTTCTTTTTTATTTTTTGTACTTTAGCTAGTTTATTTAATTGTATTTATTTGTAGGAATTGTGTTTAATTAATTTATTGATAGTGTAGTGTTAGGTTAATTGTAGGTAATTGTAGGTAGTTTATTTAATTATTTTATTGATAGTGTAGTGTTAGGTTTTATTGTAGGTAATTGTAGGTATTTTATTTAATTAATTTATTGATAGGGTAGTGTTAGGTTTAATTATAACTTAGGTTAGGATTTATTTTACAGGTAAATTTGTTATTATTTTAACTAGGTAACTATTAAATAGTTATTAACTATTTAATAGCTATTGTACCTGGTTAAAATAATTACAAAGTTGCCTGTAAAATAAATATTAATCCTAAAATAGCTATAATATAATTATAATTTATATTGTAGCTATATTAGGATTTATTTTACAGGTAAGTATTTAGCTTTAAATAGGAATAAGTTATTTAATAAGAGTTAATTTATTTCGTTAGATAAAAATTATATTTAACTTAGGGGGGTGTTAGTGTTAGGGTTAGACTTAGCTTTAGGGGTTAATCAATTTATTAGAATAGCGGTGAGCTCCGCTCGGCAGATTAGGGGTTAATAATTGAAGGTAGGTGTCGGCGATGTTAGGGAGGGCAGATTAGGGGTTAATACTATTTATGATAGGGTTAGTGAGGCGGATTAGGGGTTAATAACTTTATTATAGTAGCGCTCAGGTCCGCTCGGCAGATTAGGGGTTAATAAGTGTAGGCAGGTGTCGGCGACGTTGTGGGGGGCAGGTTAGGGGTTAATAAATATAATATAGGGGTCGGCGGTGTTAGGGGTAGCAGATTAGGGGTACATAGGGAGAACGTAGGTTGCGGCGGTTTACGGAGCGGCAGATTAGGGGTTAAAAAAAATATGCAGGGGTCAGCGATAGCGGGGGCGGCAGATTAGGGGTTAATAAGTGTAAGGGTAGGGGTGTTTAGACTCGGGGTACATGTTAGGGTGTTAGGTGCAGACGTAGGAAGTGTTTCCCCATAGGAAACAATGGGGCTGCGTTAGGAGCTGAACGCTGCTTTTTTGCAGGTGTTAGGTTTTTTTTCAGCTCAAACAGTCCCATTGTTTCCTATGGGAGAATCGTGCACGAGCACGTTTTTGAGGCCGGCCGCGTCCGTAAGCAACTCTGGTATCGAGAGTTGCATTTGCGGTAAAAATTCTCTACGCTCCTTTTTTGGAGCCTAACGCAGCATTTGTTTGAACTCTCGATACCAGAGTTAATTTTATGGTGCGGCCAGAAAAAAGCCCGCGGAGCGTTAACAGCCCTTTTACCGCCGAACTCCAAATCTAGGCCTAAGAAAATAATGCACTTTTTATTATTAAATATAGATTTCTATATTCATATATATAATTCTGTTAATCTACTATAGGAATAGATATATATGTATAGTTATATATAGCTATGTATAGAAATATGTATTTACAATAAAAAGTGAACTTTGGAATGTTAAATATGTTCAGTATATATACAGTAAAACACAAATACTTAAATAAATATGGCCACACATATATACATACATACATGAGGTTTAATTATGATGTGTGTTTTTTAATGAAAATCCTAGTGAACATGCTGTGGTATATGGTTGATTATATTTAAGGTGTATCCAACAGCTGGTGATCATAGTGATGTTTTATACACACTAACGAATTGTGCTGATTGGTTTTCTAACAATCCGAACAACCAATGATATCGAAGTTGACTATATGGGAGTGCACAAGTTATGTTTACTTCTGCACTATACTGATCATATTGTTTATAACCAGCTGTTCTGGTTATCGGAGCAATGACCTGTGACCATGATCCTTTATTTTTAAATACACTTTATAATACACCATATGACTCATTTGTTTTTATTATTAAACACCTGGTTTCTAATACTATACGCAGCATACTTTTGCACATAGTTGAATACACACACAGGTGTTAGGTTTTTTATTTTTATTACCAGACCGATTATGATTGGTCCAGATAAAGGTACGGTTTGTGGGGCTTTGTTATATAAGTTTGGCTTTGTCACATAGGGGCCATATCTATCAAGCTCCGAATGGAGCTTGATGCCCCGTGTTTCTGGCGAGCCTGCAGACTCGCCAGAAACAGCAGTTATGAAGTAGCGGTCACAAAGACCGCTGCTCCATAACCTGTCTGCCTGCTCTGAGCAGGCGGACAGACATCGCCTGAATTCAACCCGATCGAGTACGATCGGGTTGATTGACACCTCCCTGCTGGCGGTCGATTGGCTGCGAGTCTGCAGGGGGCGGCGTTGCACCAGCAGCTCTTGTGAGCTGCTGGTGCAATGCTAAATACGGAGAGCGTATTGCTCTCCGTATTCAGCGAAGTCTGGCGGACCTGATCCGCACTGTCGGATCAGGTCGGCCAAACTTTGTTAAATAGAGGCCATAGTGTTTGGAGTCTGAGGAAGGGATACTGTGCTATCCCGAAATGTCACAATAAACCACTTTATTTGATTGTACAGTTGGCTGAAGACCAGAGAGTGCTTATCTTTGTTCGCTATATATATATATAGACATAAACATATTTAGACATGTGTATGTATGTATATATTTATGATTAAGCTCTTTGCAGTCCTTTTTTTTATACCATCTATCTTTGAGCCCTTATAACTTTTTCTTATTTTTTTTTCAGACAGTGTTTATATAAGTGTGAACTGAACTTTTACATGTATTTATGTTGGGTTTTATGCAACTTTTTAGGATCTTCCCCTACCCTTTACGCGAATTCTAAAGTTGTGCTAACCCGACGTGTGTTAAATTTGATTGCAAACACATTTACTTTCAACTCGTAATATGTGCGCAAAAAGTTGAGAAAACACCTGATATCATTTGTGCAGTTAGCGCACAACTCGTAATCTAGGCCTTAATGAGAAACTATTGACTCAATGCAAAGTCTTTTAGCTCATTAAGATTACGAGTGGAGCGCAAACGTTTTTGACCGAGCAAAATGGGGTTAATTGCAGGGGTTTGCGCTCATTGGGCTTACCGCTGGTATTTCAAGTTGAAAGTAAATAAGATCGATTGAGCGCAATCGTGATTTACGCTAGAATGATTACCGTGACTTCAGAGCTCTGGTTATCTGTTTCTCAAAACTGTTCTCCAATTGGTGCTCTAGCCTAAAAAAAATGGTGGCAGTGCCGTATGGCTAGAGCGTCAACTGGAGAACTGTTCAAACCATTAACTCACAACAACAAAAATACTTTTTAAGTGGGCGACTGGAGAGCAGGATATTAGAATTTCACCGCTATATTAAAAAAGTAAGTTATAGCACATCTTCATTAGAATGGATGAGCTAAAGTCAATCTAAAATATTGTTTCCATTCCAGATCTGATTATACAATTTGGAAACTTTTCCATCATTTTAAACAACCAACACAGGATGAGCACCATCTTAGAGAACAACTACTGTATTTCAGCTGTCTTAATTCTCAAGTTAAGCAACACTCTCCTTTTAGCTAAGTTAGGGTGATGGGTAAGGCTGAGCATGAACCCCTTGCCCACAGTGCTTAGTGGTGTTAAGAAGCAAGTTATTAACCCTTTCATGACAGGGTCAATTTTGTCTACAAAATGAACACGATCACGAGATTTCAGTTATGGGCTCGGGTCAGGGGGCGTCCCTATGGCGATAGGCACGCCCTCTAGACTGCGATTGCATCCAGGAAGCGCCGTTGGCTTCAGGACAGCCAAACGGCTAGGGTGTTCTATTGCATCCTAACGGCGCTAAAGCCCAGAATAGAACGTCATAACGGCATTAAAAGGTTAATGAGGCCCAATGTAAGCCTAAAATCAAATGTTCACCACAAACATAGAAAAATACTGGTTTAGCCCCACAGGGACAGCCTTGGTGCAATTCTCAAAGTAAATGGGCTGTTCCTGCGAGTGGCAAGATGTCTCCCATAAAGAGAGTTCTCCATAATGTAAAACTTTGCAATGGAGAACGAAGTATACAGGAAGAAACCGGCCTATGTTTAAACTTTATTGTTATGCCTAATACAAATTAAATTACACTTTTTTCAGTGCACTGTACCTTAAAATCGCAGTTTTTTTCATATATATAGGTTTTTATTTCAGATTAATTAATGTTTTGTATATTTTGATAAAAAAATATTTGATTTCAAACAGTCTGCCAGTACCCAGTTTGAAATCAAATATGGTTTTTATTCCTTTTTATTTTAAAAATACTATTTTCTGTAGTGTAGCTGCCCTCCCTCAACCCCCAACCCCCCAACCCCTGCCAGATCGCTGACATTTTTAATATGACCACCCTCACTCCCACCGAGTACCACTTTGTGCTATCATACAGTTGTTCCATAGTGTAGGGTTTCCACCCACCCGCGCGCGCACCCGCTCAAGTGCATGCGCGCGCACCTGCTCCCATGCATGCGCGTGCACCCGCGCACGCTCCCGCACTCGATCCCGCCCCCCTTCCCACCGATGGCCGCCCACCCACCTCCCTGGGTAAGCTCCCACCCACCAACAAACATGACCATCGATGGCCGATGCAGAGAGGGCCACAGGGTGGCTCTCTCTGCATCGGACAGCTAAAAAATGTTATAGCAGGATGCCTCAATATCGAGGCATCACTGCTATAACATGAAAGCAGTTGAAAGTGATCAGGATCACTTCCACTGCTTTCAAAGACCAACGACGTACGGGGTACGTCCTTGGTCGTTAACTGCATTTTTTTGCAGGATGTACCCCATACGTCGTTGGTCGTTAAGGGGTTAAGGAATTTCACCAGGGAAATAAAAGTACTGGAGAGCATTTTTAGAGAACCTCACCAGCCCAGGGACCTTTACAACATCGGAATTTCTGTCAGAATATACAGAAGATAACTGCCAATATCAAACTGATATTCTTCAAAAAAGATCTCATTTGTGAAAGGAAAGGCACAAAAAACAAACTCTTCCTAAACACTGACAAAACTGTCACAATGATCTTTGAAACTGGGCCTAAATTAAACAAATGACAAATTTCCCATCTATGCATCAAAACAACATCCAATTGCACGCTTACCGCAGTCCACTCTTTCAAATACTTGGGTATGTTGTTAGACCCTAATCTATCTTTTGACCTCCACATAGAAAAACTTGCATCTAAACTTTATCCAAAATTAGCTGCCCTGTACAGAAACAAATCTTGCCTCAGCCCTACAGTAAAGGAAAAGATTATACTGCAAATGCTGATGCCTATCATGGATTATGGGGACGTAGTATATGCACCTGCACCGCAAACTCACCTTAATAAACTAAATACATTGTATAACTCGTTCTGCCGCTTTGTACTACAATGTAACTACAGGACCCACCATTGTGACATGCTAAAAGAACTAAACTGGCTGTCGCTGGAATCCAGACGCACCTTCCATCTTTCCTGCCTTGTGTTTAAGAGCCTTTCTGGGAAGCTCCCACCCTACCTCAGCAGAATGCTCTCCCCGGCTGTTCCCAACTCCTATAGCCTCCGATCCAGTACCAGCACATTATTTAGCTTGCCTCAATACAAAAAGAAAGCAGCTCCTCCTTTTCCTACCGAGCCCCACAGTTATGGAATGACCTCCCGCACACTTTCAAACCTTCCCCAAGCCTAATATCTTTTAAGAGATCCCTCTCTACATATCTCAAATCAGAATGCACCTGTCATGGTTGATTATATATTTCTTACCTGTTCTATGTAAAATTTTTGCATCTATTGTGTATTATTGTTTTTGTATTTTATTGTACCCTATTGTATCAATGCAATGTTTTGTGGTCCCAGGACATACTTGAAAACGAGAGAAATCTCAAATGTATCCTTCCTGGTAAAATATTTTATAAATAAATAAATAAGCTTGGTTAGGCATTTTCCCACACAATAAAGAAATTCCGATGGCTTTGTACCCAGGTTAAGCAGGTCTTGGGTTGTACATATTAGACACACATTACTTCACAGATTTCATGGACATTTATCCTCTCCAGTCCATCACAGAGATGAGAAACACCTGTACCCATTCACCTTACACAAATCTTAGTGACATCTACCTATACAAATGTTCTTTTTATTTATATACCTATAGTTACCTAACATTGTACATTTTAATTTGATCTTCTGTTCAGATTCCTCCTCCTGTCTTACAATGATGCAATTGACACCTACCTCCTGTGCTGCACACAAAGAATAAAAAGACTTCCTACTTTTATGTGATGGAGGATTTTAATATCACAGTTTTATCTTCTCTATATTGCTTTTTGCCTAGAAATAAGCTTCACTAAGCAGCAATACAAACCTATCTTCTGCTGATGAGAGTTAAACAACTCAAAACAGCTGTCCCAAAGTAGTTTCTATTTTTTGGACTTACCCCATAAGGAGATTCTGTGGTCAGACACAGTATGGAAGCAAAAACTGTGAGATATTCTATATCTAATTTGCATATTTTACCCAAAGTTCTCTGGTGCATTGGTAAAAATGAAACTACTTATATGGGAAGGCAAGCAGGGATACTTGCCTAGATGTGCTTATTGGCCATTCAATAATGTTTATAGTTCTTACACAGATTGGAACACTAATACACCTTCTGCCATTATACAGACATTAGTTATCTCTTTTCACACCACACTGACATTGCAAACCGTTTCTGCTAATCACATACAAACAGCAAGACATTTTCCTCTCATATTACCAACATGAGAAAATACTTCACACCTCTCACTATCACACA
Organism: Bombina bombina; assembly: GCF_027579735.1. Taxonomy (NCBI): domain Eukaryota; kingdom Metazoa; phylum Chordata; class Amphibia; order Anura; family Bombinatoridae; genus Bombina; species Bombina bombina. The sequence goes on along the minus strand of NC_069509.1, from coordinate 131,055,887 downwards.
AAGGCACATAGACAATTTAAAAAGCTATGGACCTTTATACTGTTTCAAAGACTGAATACATAAATTGTGTTTCCAATTGTACTACATAGTTTATTGTCATTATCAAGCACAAAAGACTATGATTAATGCCCCATATGTTTAAACTTTATGTCAACAAGCCAGAAAATGATCAAATATTGGACCATAAATATCATATATAAATCAACTACAACTACAATTAGATTAATCTTATTTCTCCCATTGAAATTAAATTAACAATTTACAATTTGCAACCCACTTTGGAAGACAAATGGTTAAATGGACATAGTCCCAATTTAAATCTAATGGGGGTCACTTAATTTCTGAATGGAAGCATTATTAATTATTGTAATATTCTTGAATTAGCTAAAGAAAAAAAACCTCTATTAAAACGTATTACTCTTTAAGTGATAGTAGCTCTGCTGTGCCCTGGCTTTGGAGCATATTTATATATGTCGATGCTCCAGCATCCAAATGCTGTACCTGCTCAGAGAGGAAGTAGCAGAGTGTATTGAAACTAGGGATGGGCGAATGTGTAAATTTTCGAATTTCGAATGTAGAACGAATGTTATTACCGAAATTTGAATTCTAAATCCGAATGTCGATAAGAATGAATATTCTTAAAAATTCGAAAATCGAATGTTATTTACAGTTTTCGAATATCACTTTCGAATGTTTATAATTATATTGAATGTCCTCATTCGAAATTTCGAATTTAACATTCTATTTAACAAATACTATTCAGAAGTTCAATAGTTCATGTGGTAGGGCGGGAATATTACATTTAAAGAAAGCATTAGAAATACTATTACAAACATATAAATTCAAATTTTTCGAATTCGAATATCAATTCAAATTTTTTGAATTCGAATATTGCATAATTCGAATATTACATTTAAAGAAAAAGCATTAGAAATACTATTACAATCTAAATTCGATATTTTTCGAAAAGAATATTTTCGAATGTAATCGTAAAATTGGAAACCGAACATTCGAAAATCGAATGTTAGAATGTTATGTAAACATTCGAAATTCGATTCGAATGAACGAATGTGTTCAAATTCGTGCCGTTTTTCAAATATTGCGAAACATTCGTCCATCCCTAATTAAAACTATATATGTTACTGCTGATGCAATACATCAACTGCCACCTACATGAGCAGTCTTGTTTTTTGAATTCAGGTGTACAGGGCATATGTATATATGCCCAGCATGCAGTTCGCAGAAAAAGCAGGTGGTGAAACAATGATAGCTTTTTTTATTATATATATATTTATTTATATTCCAGAAGTATAGAGTCACAACATATCGTTTAGTCTTACAGTATACTTTACAGGATGTTCTACTGTTTACCTTCACAGAGTCAAAAATCAAAAGCCATCAGGCCTTTCATGGTCAAACAAAAATAACTAATACATTTCAGCCTTCTTGCTTCAGTACTTGATATACTATAAACACCCTATAACTACTAATACTTAGGTAGATTTAACCTATAAACTAAAATAACCACACACACAAATCAAAAAGACACGGAAAAGAAGAAAAAAAAAAAAAGGGTATTCTTCCGGGCACTAGTCTCTAGGAAATTAATTTCGTTCCATAACTGTTTCCAGGAATATCGAGCCCTTAAAGGGAGTGATCACTTGTGTCTGCATTGCTCTTGGATATGAGAGGATCAAGCTTTCCCATTTATTAAAAAAGCGTTTAATTTTATTTTCATTGTCGACAATTATTCCAAATTGCTCGTATATTAACTGATTGTTTATTTTCTCTATAAGCTCAGCTAACCTAGGCACTTTTTTAAGATTTCCAGTATTTTAGTATTAATGTCCGTCCATTTAGTCTAACCGTATTTCTAAACCTTTTATTTACATCTTTATCAGAGTCCTCTATCAAAAAAAAAGATATGAGTGTCCTGCATTTTAAAAGAGCCTGGCAATATTTTGTTCACCCAAAATTCAGTTTTGTTCCAAAATGTTCTAATTTTGGGACAGTTCCATAGACAATGATAAAGGTCAGCTATCGGATGACTACATTTATCGCATAAGCTACCATTGTTATTCCATTTTGACTTCAAATATGGTGTAATATACACTATATTTATAATTTAAAAATGTGATTCTCTTAATGAAATTGCTATTGTAGCTTCCTCTACCAGCTTAAAACTCTTAAGGATCATATTAGGGGTGCTTTTCCAGTTTGCCGCTATTTTAATGATGTTCTCTTGACCCTGGAATACCTTGATGGTTTTATATAATAAGGAAATCGAAAAGTTACCTGCTTTATAAATATTAATCAGTGGTTCTATCACTGTCCATCCTACCTCAATTGGGCTTTCTTTCATAGTTTCATCTAATAAATGGCGTATCTGCAGATATGCAAAAAAGTCTTTATCTAACAAATTGAAATCCCTCTTTAATTCTGCAAAGGCTCTGCATCTATACTGATCTTTCACTTTGAGCTGTTGCATATAAATCAGTGCCTGCTGCTTCCATCGCCCAAATATTTTAGAGCTAAGAGCTGGTATAAAATTGGGGTTCCCGATAATTGGTAAGTGTTTAGAAAAAGTTAAATGGAGTCTCAACAATTTCAATATTTTTTGCCAAGCCTTTATTATTCACTACAGGTAGGAATTTAAACTTCTTAGGTCATTTAGTTATTGGGCAATGGAGCAGAGCTTTTAATGCATAGGGGGCTACTATCTGACTTTCTAGTTTAGAAGAAGTATAATACTCATTGTCATTTAGCCAATCTAAAGCTATTTTTCCTAAACAAACAGTATTGTAAATTTCAATGTCTGGCAGCGATAAACCTCCGTCAGATCTTTTTTATAAGCAATAGCTTTCCTTTTCTGTCCCCATATGAATTGTAAACAACGTTTTTTATATTCAGCTAAATCCCCATTTTTAATAAAAAAAGGTAAGTTTTGCATTATGTAGAGAAGCTTCGGGAAAATCATCATTTTTATTAAATTTATCTAACCCGAAAGTGACAACTGAAATTTGGATCAGTGTGCTAGATCCCTATATATTTTAGCAAATACTTGAGGATAATTCATGTCGTACCAGTCATTAGGGTTTTTAGATTATACAATACCCAAATATTTAAAACTCGTATTTACTTCTCTAAAATGCGTATGTTTCATACTATTTCTCGTTTTGGATAGCCACAAAATTTCAGATTTAGCAAGATTTGGTTTATATCCAGATTCGGTACTAAATTTCTCCATAATATTGTTTAGAATTGGAATACTTTGCTGTGAATCTCGGATAAAAACTAGTAGGTCATCTACGTATAGTAGAAGTGTACTTTTCATTTGACCTATCCATATACCCTCTAATTCTTTCCTCAAGGGTATTGCTAGTGGTTCTATAGCTAGGTTAAATAAATATGGGGATAATGGACACCCTTGTCTAGAACCCTTTTGTAGTAAGAAATTTGAAGTGGGTATTCCATTCACTAGTATTGATACTGACAGGTTTGTATAAATCAAATTTATAAAGTTATGAATATTTCCCTGAAATCCAAACTTAGCTAGAGTCGTAAGTAGATGGTCCCACATAACCGAATCGAACGCTTTTTCTGCGTCGATTGCTATTATAGCGAGGTCAGAGTTCTGATAGCTTTTATTATAATTTTTTTTGTTGATAACTGTGTTGTTTTTAATCAATACTAAAATACACTCATGCACATTTCAATATTGTTTAGTATGCTTTTTAAACAGTCACTATTCTCTAGTAATCATCTGAATTAGGCAATAAAAATAAATCTGGAAATCAATCTTCAATAGCACCATAGACAGTGTCATTTAACACCTTCTACAAAGGATTGGAGATTACAGCATACATATTGCTGAGAAGAGCTTTCTCTAACACAATAAGTTTCACTTCATTAATGTTCAACTCATTAGCTGAGAATTGCAGTCCAGTGGTGTAGGTGTGTGTGTGTGTGTATTGGAGCAGGCAATGAATACTTACAGATAAGTACACTGATTAAACATCACACATACAAAGATTTTCTCACAAGATATAGTATCAGCGTCTTTTCTCACAATTTCTCTAATTAGGAAAAAAGAAAACTCTGGCTTCAACTGGAACAGAAGGTATGAACACTTATCAATCTTAAAATGCAAACACTATACCTGTATCTATCTATTTATATATATATATATATATATATATATATATATATATATATATATATATATATATATATATATATATATATAAAATGACTAAATGTCAGGTGGACCCAAAATTATTTTATTTTATCTCTATGTTGCTTCAATAAAGAAATGTATTTTATCAAGAAACAGTGCTGACGATACCTTTGTACTATTGTGAGACTATATATATATATATATCTCAAGTCAATTAAATAATATTTTGAATTATAAAAAAAGTGAAGGCTTTATTGTGAGAAATATCCCCAGAAAATACAGAAACATTCGGGACAAGAGTAGCCCTTACTCATAGTTTGCTATAACAATTTTGTTTTGCTTTGACAAATAATTGTGTAGTCTGTACCTGACTGCATACATGTCTTCTTGGTCGTGTTTAAACAATATTATTGTTAAAGGAACATAAAACCCCAAAGATAAATAGATACAGTTTTAAACAATTTCCCAATCTACTTCTGTTATCAAATTTGCTTAAAGGGACAGTCAAGTCCAATTTTTTTTTTCATGATTCAAATAGGACATGTCATTTCAAACAACTTTCCAATTTACTTTTATTATCAATTTTCCTTTGTTCCCTTTGTATTCTTAGTTGAAAGCTAAACCTAGGAGGTTCATATGCTAATTTCTTAGACCTTGAAGGCCACCTCTAATCTATATGCATTTTGACAATTTTTCACTACTAGAGGGCATTAGTTCATGTGTTTCATATAGATAATATTGAGCTCATGCACTTGAATTTACCGAGGAGTGAGCACTGATTGGCTAAAGTGCAAGTCTGTCAAATGAACTGAAAAAAGGGGGCAGTCTGCAGAGGATTAGATACAAGGTAATCACAGAGGTAAATAGTATATTAATAATAGTGTTGGTTATGCAAAACTGGGGAATGGGTAATAAAGGGATGATCTATATTTTAAAACAACAAAAATTCTGGTGTTGACTGTCCCTTTAATTCTCTTGGTATTCTTAGTTGAAGGAGCAGCAATGCACTACTGGGAGCTAGCTGAGCACACTGGGTGGGCCAATGACAAGAGGCATTTATGTGCAGCCACCAATCAACAGCTAGTCCCCAGTAGTGCATTGCTGCTTCTGAGCCTACTTAAGTATGTATTTCATCAAAGGATATCAAGAAAATTAAGCACATGAAATAACAGAAATAAATTACATTTTTTTGTTTTTTAAATTGCATGTTTTGGGGACTATTTAACATGCTGCAAATGCAGCTGTTTCCACGCGAGCCTTTAGGAGCCTTAAGTGAAGAAGCAGGGGTCGTAAGAACGCAGCTCCTTAACTCATCCGCCACCTCTGAGGTGACGGACAGCAATCATCCTGATCAGATACGATTGGGATGATTGACACCCCCTGCTAGCTGCCGATTGGCAGGGGGTGGCATTGCACAAGCATTTCACTAGAAATGCTTGTGCAATGATAAATGCCGACAGCGTATGCTTTCGGCATTTAGCGATGTCGGGCGGACATGATCCGCTACAGTGGATCATGTCCGCCCGACAGTTAATAAATCTACCCCTTTGTCTTAAACATAAAAGTTTCATTCTGAATTTACTGTCCCTTTAATTTTAGGAAGTTTCAAGTCAGCTAATATGTTCTCCCTCCATTCTGTTTGTTCGATAGATTATAGCCTTATCCATCATAAAATATACTAACTTCCTTTTGACATACTTTGACACTATATTCTAGTCATTTGCCAGGTACAACTTACTTTTAGTATGAAGAATACACACAAACATGTACCTGAACTAGACCAGATATATTGATTACCAGGCTGTAAGTTTGTTATAGAGTCTTTCAGTTTTTTCTTTCATATTGTGTAGTTATGCTTACTCACTGTATTTATATGCATACTGTGTCTATATTATAAATCCCATGAGACATACCTGAGATAATTATGATCATTATAAATATTAAAAATATATACTCATGAAGAAGTCATTTTTTTATTTCATATAAAAAAATTGGTATTTAAAAACTATAAAACTATATAAACTATATCTTAATAGTAAACTATAAACCATAATGATTGTGTTCATAAGTATGTAATAGTCTACATTAGGGATGGGCGAATGTTTCTAAACAGTCAAAATGTAAAACTAATTTTGATACATTTGTTCGTTCTAATCGAATTTCGAATGTTTATATAACACTTTAACATTCTATTTTCGAATTTTCGTTTTCAAATTTTTCAATAACATTCGAAAATATTAATTCAAATAATGAAATGTTTAGCTTTGTATTTTCTATAACATTAAATTTAGAAATGTAATATTTGAATTTTCGAAAGTGACATTTGAATTCAAATGTAACATTCAAATTCGAAATAGTATTTCTAAGCTACAACTGTGTTTTATAATTGTAATATTCGAACTTGACATTCAAATTGGAATGTGCCATTCGAAATAGCATTTCTAGTCTACAACTGTGTTAAATGTAATATTCAAATTCGAATGTGACATTTGAATTCCAATGGGACAATTAAATTCGAAAGTGACTTTCGAAAACTGTAAATTACATTAGATAGTAGAATTTTTAAGAATATTCGTTCTTATCAACATTCATTTATGTAAATAGAATTTCTACAATAACATTTGTTTTAACAATCAAATTCGAATATAAACACATTCGCCCATCCCTAGTCTACATTCTGCATTAGAAGGTAAGCCTAGTTTAACCTCATGAGTTTAGATCATATCGGACTATATTCTTAACAGGACTTTAAAAACACAAAGACATTGCTTGACCATTCACAATCACTTACCTGGACTTAAGCACCTCCCTCCTAGATCAGTGTTTTTCAACCAGTGTGCCATGGCACACTAGTGTGCCGTGAGAGATCCTCAGGTGTGCCACGGCAGACTGACAACAGTGTGACATATTTTTTAAACTTTGCTTGTTTTTTACTCCCAGTGCAGGGGTAGTTTGTAGGAGGCATGGCATAACAGCACAATACATACAGTATGTGTGTGTTTGTGTGTATGTGTATATATATGCTGTATTAGGCTACAATGTGTGATTTTTTTTTAAATTTTGGGATGGTGGTGTGCCACAGGATTTTTTTTATGTAAAAAAGTGTGCCACGGCAAAGAAAAGGTTAAAAATCACTGTCCTAGATGACAAGTTCTATAATAACTAGCATTGGGAAAAAAATAGAAATAATAAGAAAACAACTGATAACTATTATTTACTTTAAATTATTATCTGCAATTTTTGTTTAAAAACAAAAAAACATATTTAAAACATATTTCTAAGTTTATTCTTTATGTAGGTTGCTGTTACTGCACTGGTGCATCACTTAATAAGCTCTATTAAAAGGACACTATTGAGCATGTGCAAGAATTCACATATATTAGTCTGTAATTGGGTAATGGGGTCCCGTGATAAAGGGGTGAGGGTTATGGAAGAAAAATTTGAATTTAGATAGTTAATCCCTTTATTACCCATTACCCAGTTTTGCATAACCAACACGTTTATATTAATATATTTTTTATATATATTTGTATCTAAGCATCTTCTGACAGCCCCCTGATCACATGACATTTTATTTATTATCTATTGATTTGCATTTAGTACTCTGTTGTGCTAAATCTTAAATAACTTCCCGGGCGTGGACACAGTGTTATCTATATGGCCCACATGAACTAGCAGTCTCTTGTTGTGAAAAGCAATTAAAAAAGCATGTGACAAGAGGCGGCCTTCAAGGGCTTAGAAATTAGCATATGAGTCTACCTAGGTTTAGTTTTAACTAAGAATACCAAGAGAACAAAGCACATTTGATGATAACAGTAAATTGGAAAGTTGATTAAAATTACAAGTCCTATCTGAATAATGAAAGTTTAATTTTGACTAGGCTGTCCCTTTAATATAACAATGTTGGTTGTGCAAAACAGGGGAATGGGTAGTAAAAGTGTTTTCTATCTTTTTAAATAATAACAATTTTGGAGTAGACTGTCCCTTTAAATTTTATTATGTAAAGAGAGATATGTTGGACTGTATTGAAACAGTGCATATGCATGCAAGCTCAGTATGCTTTCTATATTAACATTTAATGAAGAATTTGCCAATCACCTCCTCCTTTGATAGCTGTGTAAATAGTATATGCAAAGAAAAATATAAATATATTCTCTACACAAATTTAAATTAACATCTATGTTGTAGTAAGGTACAAATACATTCTGGAATATTAGGTGCTAAATATTTTAACTTATAGACTTTTTTTATTTAAGAGATAAATAATTTAGCTTTTGCATTCTATTTTTTGGGCACAGCTATTTACTAAACAGCAAGCTATACCACATTTCTTGCATTGCATGCATATGTCATTGTGTATACAGATAGATCCACACATGCATATTGTTCACATATAAATGAGAGATAGAGAATGGTTTCTGAAATACCAAATAAGATGTCAGGCTAGCGCAAGGAATCCGACAAATTAACATCTAGTGGCAATAAAATACCATGTTGCTAATGGTATCCTGTGCTCATAAACCCTATCGATATTCTGTGATTATATCATTTTTTAGTTAAGTGATATTACTCATTTAACAGATCTATCAAGTGTATCCCAAAGCAAAAAAGGGTTGGGAACCACTTATGTAGACAAATATAGAAACATATTTTAGTATGACTGTGGCTAAACATTATATGAGCTTTCCCTTGGTAACAAAGGGGATTAGAGGCAAATTGTTACCTGCCTTTTGATGTGTAGACATCTAACGTAAAAGTTCTGTACAATACAAATAAAGAACTATACACATAGCTAACATAATATCTTTAGAAATACTAGAAATAAAATGGACAATTGTACGTAAATATCTCAGTTTACATCAAAGTGCTTTTACGTTGATTTGTACACAATGATTCTAAGATACTGTAAAACCTAGCATATCTCCAATTTCAGCCAGCATTCATTGTGGTTTAGTTTTTATATACAACACAACTGTTTTTTAATGTAAAACACTGTATAATAAGTTTACATTTGAAATTAAATACAGACATTGGGCAAATAAATAACATATAATCAATTCTAATTTTATTAACCTACCCAAAAAAATGCAAGACTGATTTTTCTAAATTATTTAACAGAATGAAATATTAATATATAAGTACTTTTACAAATGTATATAATGACAGCTTTTATCTAGCCATTAACCGAAAGGATAACTCTTATACTGTATACATAACCTATACAACTTTGAGATATATTCTAATCCTTAAAAAACGTATAAAAATTATTATCTGCAAAACATTTCATATACTTTAAAGGGACACTAAACACTAAATAAACTCTAGAAATAAAAAATATATTAAAAGCAAAAATTAGCCTGAGAATAATATGCAGATGTATTTTTAAAAATGATAATAGCTTAAATACTTTAGAAAAAAGTATAATGTTTTAGTTTTAAAAAAGCAATGAGTGCCGCCATATTGTAACTAAGTTATTCAAGGTTAAAAATTATCTTCTTCTTATCTGTTCTCCCCTGCTGATACCAATTAGAAACAGTTATAAATGAGATGAAATGTAACAATCTCAGAGGGTTTAGTGTTCCTTTAATTGGGATTCTTAGGGGGAAAAAAAACTTTTTTAAAGGACTGAAATGTACTCTTATTCTTTATTTGGCATCTGATATGTTAATGTTCCATGTATGCTTTCTTCATTTCATTTTTTTTTTTAAATATAAATCTTTGCCTCTCTTATTCCTTTTTTTTCCTGTGAAGTTCCATCATCATGAGTGTCTAAGCCACACACACACTTGTTCAAGACCCCCTCCTACACCGGAGAGGCTCTGAAGGAGTGATACTTAGTAGTGGGAGGGGGAGGGCTAACCAAAGCAAAGTGAATTGCCTTGAAGTGGTAGACTAGAGGAAGCACACTGCTACGTTATACATCTCAGGCTGCTTTGCATAACGCAGCATCTACCAGTCTGTCTCTCATATACCTTATAGAAGATTTATTTTTTATTAACTGTAAACTAGATTTTTGTGTCTATACTTTTTATTTCAATTTTTATTTATCTTTATCTTTTCTTATAATCCCTCTTACATTTTTTTAAACTTTTTTTCACCCAATCAATTCCTTCCATCTCCTGCTCACATTTTGCCAGTATCTCCCTACAGTCTTGGGGATACATTTTCAACTGGTGACATAAGGATTTTGGTGTTGTTTCAAGGGAAAAAAAATCTACATCTTCTGTTTGGATATACCAAGCTTCTGGCTGCCTGGAAATTAACCTGGTTTTGGGAAGGAAAAAAAGCAGACGCAGCAATAGCAAGGAAGTATCTTTGCCTTCAAACTGTAAGTTATTACTTTTTTTTCTACTTAACTGTGTTTAACAGCAATGAGATGCAAAGTGGTCCCAGGTCATATTACAGATGTGCCCTAAAAGCCTCTACAAAAGAGTAAAATTATATTCTCCTATTCCCTACAACACATATCTAAACGCTTTGCACATATACCAAAAATTAATTAAAAAAATAAGCAATTTTATCCATCCATTTTTAATGTTTTAATTTTTTTCTGTTAATTTTACATTCACTAAATGAGTTACCTACAATTATTATTTTCTAGCCAAGAAAAATTCTACACTGGTGAATTATCTCATTATGATCTGCAACTGTGATAGTAAATGCTGCAATAAAATATAGTGAACACTGTGAGAGGGAAAAAAAAATTCCAACACCTTGTTGCAGATGAGGTTGTGTTAAAAATACAAAAATATTATGCACAAAATCTCTTAACTGAAGTAAAAAAAAGTAGTTGATGTAAAAATGTATGCTTTCATAACAAAAAATTCTATCACATTGTAACTAACATTATAATTTTGTTTAAAAAATTAATTTGTTTATAAAATCATCAAAAAAATGGTATGCAAAATTGATCTTTATATTATATGTACGTGGGATGTAATGCATGGTTTAAATTTAAGATGAACTGCATGGTATATATTATATTATTACAACGATTTTAATTAATAAGCCTCAAGGAGATATTTCCATGCCCATTTTCAAATAATTATTCAGGAATCTTGAATGGATAGTTCAGGTATTAATTTTGCTGCGTATGTTTTAAAAGAATTAAGAAAAAAAAAATAATACAAAACTGTTTTAGTAATAAAGGTGTGTTAATTTTGACCTGCTGACAGATGAAATAGCATCAATTTCACTTTTTTTTTTAATATGATTTAGGCAATCACATTGGGAAGGCGATTCACACAAAGGAACCTTTAATGAAAATTTTAGATATATTTTTTTTAACAGACGTAGGTAGTGTGTGTGTAAACCTATTTATCTTTTAACATTGAAAGTAAAAAATAATAACTATGAAGAATTAACCAAAATTTCCATTTTCTAGCATGATTAAATAATTTATGTATTTTAAACAGCCATATCTAAAGCGGTGGAAGTAAGAGTGTTTAAACCATTACTTGGTTGCTATGAAAGCATTAAAGTGTTATAGGCCGCTAAAGCATATTGCTACCATTAGTGCACCTTGTGCTTCAATAAAAACAGAATCTTTCAAAATGACCTCAGGGCAATTCAAACTATAGGTAAAATTCAAATTATTATTTTTTTTTAAAAAATGCAAATGAGTGAAATAATTCTATAGAACCATTTAAGTGGTTATTTTTGTTTTAGCACAAAGCAAAACCAAATGTTTTTTTTGTGTGCTTTTTTTAAGTTAATCTAGCCCCCAACAGGTGTAATAAGTATATTATTTTTCCATATTCACTTACCATTCTGTTATATATTTCTTTTTCCAAAACAAAGTGTCCTGTTTGAGACAGGGACAATTTTAAAAGGTGTTAAACATGAAAGAAACATCTTTTTTAAATTACACTAAAAAAAGTACAGTCTGTACTTAAAATAAATAAATATTCTTTAAGAAATTGTCATTATAAGGTAAATTTTCTTTCTTTGTAATACAGAAGCACTGATTAAAACAATCATGTAAGAAAATTCACAAATTTATAGCAGTAGTACTGGGAGGTTGTTAATCGAAATTTTATAAATAATTATAGTCCTAAAACCATGACTTGACTGGTTCTTGGCTGACTGCAAATATTTTTTAGTAAATGTACACTACTGTCTCATAAACTGGGGAAAAGTATGGGGAAAAAAATAATTTGTTTTAGCAACAGGAAATTCAAAATAACTCATTAGGGGGAGCTATTTATCAGCAACTGATTTATCCAGAAATCCTTAAAGGCCTATTAAAGTATTTTTTACTTAATACATCTCAGAGGATATTTTAAAATGCAATGGGTTTCTTTTTCATTTTTATAGATGTTAATGTGTTTAATAAAATTACGTTCTATTTTGTTTTTGCTTCTGGAGGTCTTTTTCCTTAAACCAATAGAGTTGTGAGAACGCAAATGAGAATTGTGTATTCTAGTTTGTGTTATTAAAAAGTTGTAATATAATAATTTTACAGGAAACCTATTTTCAAAGTGCTACTCCCTTAAATGTCTCTAGATTTGGGGTGGCCAAATTGTCAATAATCTTCTAAAAAGTATTGCATTCCACAAATGGTTCCATTGTCGTTGTTGTTAAAGTTTGCATATAAACCCATACTTTATATAATCAATTAAATCTTGATTACTGATACATAGTGTAGATCACTGAGAGAAATAAATGATTACCCACTGCAGTTGCAGCATATGTAACAAAACAATATGGTGGTAACTATGGTTGTTAAGTGTCCAGTATTCAACTGGGCAGTCCAGTATTTTAGCCAGCTGTCCAGTAAAATTATTACAAAAATACTTGACAAGTAAATGTCCAGTTTTGATAAATTCCCTAAGTGTTAGCTAAATTGCAATGGTCTTCTATGCCTTAATGCATTGCAAATATGGAGCAGAAATAATTGAGGGGCTGTTAAGGGGGTCAAATCACTGGCTAAGTTGTTACTGTCAGCCAATGAGGTAAAATTGATTATTTTATGTTATTGGCAGTCAAGGGGTAAAATGAATGCTCAGTTGTGAAAAATGTACATGGTGGGTTCAAGACTGGGGGCTAAAGTAGAGCATTTTTTATTTATTTATTTATTTATTACAAGTAAATTATGATAATGTTTACTATTTTATAAATGTATTGATTAAACTTTATAGAAAGTATATCCCCAGATTCAGTCCTTGTAAACCAGATAATGATGGTAGTGAAATATAGAATACAAAACTCCTAAAAGTTTTATAAGTGCATAAAAGTCAGTAGCACATTTCAGATTTGATTTTTTTTTTTAAATGTACCTGAAAAATGTATCACACATTTTTTTATTTGGCAGGTGGTTCCATTAGCATACCCAGGTAAGGCTCATGTATGTGCATGCTCTGAGTGCCGTCAGTAACATGATATCAATATCACTCTGAACAGGTGTGAGCCTCAGATGCGCGTGCATGCTGCTTACCGGTCTAATCTAGCGAAGAGTGTGCACAAAAACAGCAGAATGTATAATAATCTTTCTCAGAAACATTTTTCAAACAAAAAGTGTATTGCAAAAAATGCCTCCAGTCACATTTAAAATGCACTGTGAATAATTGTGCCTTTCAGACACAGGGAAAAAAACAGAATATGATGTTTTAGCAACAGTAGTGTCTTGTACCCATTGACAAAAAATTTTTTAGCAAAGAGATTTAAACCATGTGTATCCTAAGGCTGTGCTATAACTGCTTTACTGGATAACACATTCATATGAAATATTAAAATTGACCGTTTGGGACTCTGTTAAGTGTAGAGCTACCCTGTTAAACTGAATGCATATTAGTGAATATAAAGTTTTTAATGCATGTACGTTACTTCCTGACCAATCACCTCTAAGAGCATCCTGGTTTAAGGATAAGAACAATAACAAATACTTTCACTTCAAAAGCAAAACTACAACCGCAAACTTTTAAAACATATTTACATTTTTAAGACAGAATAGTTTTATAAAAAAAAAAAGTATTGTATGCTTGATATTGAGCGTGTATTTGTGCACTAAATCAAAATTTTAAAGTGGAAGGAAATTGTCATATTATTTTATAAAAGCAAAGTTGTTAAAGGACCACTCAATGCAGTAGAATTGCATACTTAAAGGGACACTGAACCCAAATTTTTTCTTTCGGGATTCAGATAGAACATGCAATTTTAAGCAACTTTCTATTTAACTCCTATTATCAAATTTTCTTCATTCTCTTGGTATGTTTGTTTGAAAAGCAAGAATGTAAGTTTAGATGCCGGCCCATTTTTGGTGAACAACCTGGGTTGTCCCTGATGATTATACAGCACCAATAAACAAGTGCTGTCCATGGTACTGAACAAAAACTTTGCTGGCTCCTTAGCTTAGATGCCTTCTTTTTCAAATAAAGATAGCAAGAGAACGAAGAAAAATTTATCATAGAAGTAATTAGAAAATTGCTTAAAATGGCATGCTCTATCTGAATCATGAAAGAAAAAAATTGGGTTCAGTGTCCCTTTAACAAGTGCATAATAAAAAGACAATCAAATAAGCAGTAGACATTTTTCTGACAAATTTATTTTTCTCTTATTTCCAGCCCCCGTATCACGTGACAGCCACCAGCCAATCACAAACTAGTATATGTATACCCTGTAAGTGTCTGCACATGCTCAGTAGGATCTTGTTTACTAGAAAATGTGAACATAAAAATACTGAGCAAAATTTGATAATAGAAGTAAATTGAAAAGTGTCTTAAAACTGCTGCTCTATCTGAATTATTAATTTTTTTTTGACTTGAGTGTCCTTTTAAGGTAACATACAAACCAATATTATACTGAGATTCTACTGCCCCAGTAAACTATTTTAACTTACTCTGCAATATAAATGATGTTTAAAAAGCTCTACCATGTCCATAATCCGAGTGCTCAGAGGCTAAACAGGTGCTGATTGGTGTAAATGCAATGAGTCTGCCCTGGCAATGGAGCATACTTACCAATCAGCAGCTGAGTATGCTCTTAGATTTGAATCTGGAGGTGAGTAAGTGATGCTGACCGACCCCCATATTAAAAAGAGTCTAAAGCAGCATTAACGCTTATTATATAGCAAACTGTATAGCAGTGTCCATTACGTTTTAGGTTTTAACAATTAAAATGTTTATACCTTTTTATCAAAAATTAGACAACTAATATAATTTTAGAAATACATTACAATAGACAATTTCCAATTTACTTCCATCATCAAATTTTTCACAATCTTTTTATATTCACACTTTCTGGGGAACAAGATTCTACTGAGCATGTGCACAAGCTCACAGGGTATACGTATACAAGTCTGTGATTGGTTGATGGCTGTCACATGATACAGGGGGCCGTAAAATGGGAGAAAAAAATTAAATTTGTCAGAAAAAAATCTAATGCTTATTTAAAATTTGGAGTAGGTGTTAACATAATTGTCTTTTTAATATGCACGTGTTAATTATGCAATTCTACTGCTTAGAGTGGTCCTGTAAGCTAATCTTTGTTTTGGATACATCACTATTAAATTAATAAAATATATATTATGCATATGAAAGTTTGCTACTAAGGCCCAGATTACAAATTGAGCGCAAAAGATCACTTTTGTGAAATCGATATTTCCGCTTAAATGAGTAACACCAGTGCACGCAAATGTGCGCTGGTATTAGAAGTTAGGTGCAATGCAAATGCAACCTCGCGAGAGTGCACTTCAATATGACTCCAATGGGAGCCTCGTTCTCATGCCGTCATACATGGCACATAACCTAAGCGCGAAGGGGTAAGTCGCGAAACGATGGGCAGCAAATATAAATATATATCTATATGCTTAAATACATATATATGTATGTGTTAATATGTATATATACACACTTAACACATACATATATAAGTATTTAAACATATATATTTACAGGGAATACACAGTCCCCATAGACCGCAATGTAAAGGCACTTCTCAGTGCCCCTTTTTTTCTAACACCCCACGCCTGCCACTTTTAACATCTAAAAACTGCCTAGTGCAGTAGTTTTATTTAAACTAAAAGACCCTTTATTTTGGGGGTATTTGGAGCACTTTTAGAAAATTAACCGGAGATCACGGTAGCAATAATCAGCCACTTGCAATGGCTGTTTATTTATAGCAAATTTGCCCGTTTGTGGGTGCAATAAATTAGCGCTCCACTTGTAATCTAACCCTAAACAGGTTAAAATGATTGTCTAGTCATAAAACGTGTTAAGTTAAAGGGACAGTAAAATAAAAACAAACTTTCATGATTCAGATAAAAATGTAATTTCAAACAACTTTTCAATTTACTTCTGCTATCTAATTTGGTTCATTCTCTTGTTCCTTTCGCAAATTTACTTTGACACAAGCATTGCCCTTCTAAAAGTCAATGTTTATAAACAAGACTAACATTTTTCTCTGGCATTCCAGACTTATATGGCTTTGTTTTCTAGAAGTCTGACGTCCTGAGTGAGGAGATGAAACAGAAGGATTCTGGGTATCACAAGTAGACAGATAGTAGCTGAGTTTTGCCAGAGAGAATATACAATGCACTTATGAGAATACCAAAGTAGTGTCTTTGGTATTTTTATTGTCATAACCGAAGGCTGATCCTCCAGACATTGGATATATGGATAGATGAGAGAATGAGGTGAGAGGATACCTCTCTAACTAGTCACATGTTCATCCAAAACTACAAATCTCAGTATGTGGTAAAAAAAACTGTTTCTAGTCAGTGACCACCCTGACTACATTTACATTTTAGTACAGGTTCAAATCCCCAAATATGGAATTCCAAAATCCAAACTTATTTTGAAATCCATACTTTTTAATTAATATTTTTTTTTTAAATAAAATGATCAAAATTACTCCCCTCCCCCTGTCTGTAAGTCACAATATTATCTTTCTGATAACATTACTGTACTATCTTTCTGATGGTACAAAAGTATTAAATATATAAAACTACATTTAAGTTACATGTATAAGCTGTATTATGAGGCAAATGATGACACAGACTGAGCTCAGAGGGAGTGGGTCTTCTCTGGCGTGACGTCACCCTCATGTGACCCGCATGATCACGTGACGACGTAGGTCCGGCCCACAGTGACAGGCAGCAAGACTCTGCAGTAATAACAGTGCAGAGAGGCCCAGATTCAACTCCAGCTCCGCACACTGTCAGGATCAGAAAGATGATGAGCCGATCAGCTGAGCAGAGCCTGAGTTGATTTACAGTGAGACACAGGAGCTGGACTTGTGTATTGTTGTGTTGGGTAAGCAGCTAGCAGCCAGGGTCATAAAAAAATTGTAAACAAAACTGCAAAGGCTATGTCCGTTTTTTTTTAAATAAAATTACCGGGCAGTAGCCTGAAATACCGGACAGTCCGGTCTTATAACGGACACCTGGCAACCCTAATTATGACATGCATATATTTCTTAAATGACATAAGATATTTTTATTTTTGCTTGATCTCAACCCCTCCAAACTGTCCCATTTTAAATGTGCAAATATACAAATATTATAACACTGAAACTATTCTGAAATCCAAAATGTTTCTGGTCCCGTGCAGTTTGAATAAAGGGTCTTCTACTTATATATATAAGTATTATATATATCATCCTATAAGTCTAGGGCTAGAAGGGAGTAACTAAAGCATAAAGCATTTGGCTTGTATGTCACATCAAAATGTGTGCCTGAATATGATCTCATATTCATAAAATAGAAAATAAACCATTATTTGAAATCAGAGAATGATAAAAAATTTTAACATTGTTATATTTTTTTTTACATTTGTTTGATGTTTTTGCAATTTTATCCTGTGCCATTTTGCCTTTTATCTTGGACTTATCCTTTTGGTTACAATAACAAAAATACTGTTGTTCTAAGCTCAACCAGTTTACTGTTTGATAAATGTTAGTTTACAGACCAAGAACTACACATCTAGATTTATTTATAGGGATATCAAAGCAATTGTATTTATTGTTGCACATAAAAGAGGATATTTTGATTTTTAAAGGATGTTCCTGGCCTGAAAAAAATAGAATTGTGTTTGTAGGGTGCTAGTGTCAGCCAAAATAGCTGTTAGGGTTGTCCTTATCAGCCAGCAATTTTCTATTACTAGGGATGCCAGGTGTCTGCCATACAAATACTGGGCAATCCGTAGGTGACTGGGCACAATGGTCTGTGAGGTCACACAAAGCCCCCCCCACCACCAAGGCTCTACCTTAGACCCCACTCTTGATCCTACCATGCATTTTTTTTTTACAACTAAGCAGTTATTTTATCCCTTGGCTGCCAGCAACATAAAAATCAATAATTCTACCTCTTTGGTTGCCAGTAACACATGTAATCAGTAGAGATTTGACCATTTTGACTGCCCCTCACTTCTTTCTACTCCATATTTGTAATGCACTGAGCAGTGGCATATTTAGGTTTTGTGCTGCCCTAGGCACTCAAAAAAATCTGCTGCCCCCCCAAAGGTTTCAGGCCTTTTTTCCGCTTAATATTTTTTTGGGTCAGTGTGTAAAAAAACAATTTATTTCATAACAATTCAAAAGAAAATGGGCTAGCAAAACACTTGCATACAGGTGGGTTGCATTGCATGCATCTCATGCCATTTTCTCCCTGAGAGAAGGGAGAGAAAAGAAGGGGAGGGGAGAAAAGGGAGGGAAAGGAAAGAAGGAAGGGAGAGCGAGAGAGAGAGAAGAGAAAAGTGGGGAGGGAGAGAAGAAAAGGGGGAGGGAAAGAAAGAAAGATGGGAGTAAAAGAAGGGAGCAAGGGAGGCAGTTGAGAGAAAGAAGGAAGGGAGGGAGGAAGGGAGTTGAGGGAGGAAGGGTGGGAGAAAGGGAAAGAAGGAGGGAGAGAAAGAAGAACACACTTTGAATCAATCACTGCCCTTCGCATGCAACATACAGTAATTACCATCATTCAAGTAATAAAACTTTTTAAGTGTCCATTAACTATTTACTCCGTGGGTTCATGAATGCAGAGAAAGCTAGCTATTAGTAGCTAACATACATTAGCGCTGAAAGTTTATGATTAGACATCACATGAATGCAGAGAAAGCTATTAGTAGCTAACATACATTAGCGCTGAGAGTTTACGATTAGACATCACAAGCTGATCTAAGCAGTGCACAGACGCATCCAGTTTGTTAGTTACTAAGACCTGCAATAAGCACTGCGCTCGCAGACCCACCACAACTGACAAGGGGAGGCAGCAAATCAGCACAAGGTCTTCTCCTCCAGCCTCACCTTGTAAGCATATCCCCGGGCAAGTTTCTCACCAAGAACGCTTCCACTGCAAAAATGCTCTAAATGAAGCAACTGTTTAAAAAAGCACTGCCTGTGAAGAACGACCTTAATCAGTGCACGTACCTTGTCTTCTCTGTAAAAGCCTGCACTTTATAGCTCACTTTACTGTGTGCTGGCTTTTAGAGAGAGGATAGGGCAGATGTGTTGCCCCTCCCTAATCTGCTGCCCTAGGCACCGGCCTTGTTGGCCTAGGCCATAATACGCGCCTGGCACTGAGACATAGCAGGCCTTTTACATTTAACACTCAGGGCCTTTATACTTACTGGACATTTAAGTGTCCAGTATTTTTTTGAAGATTTTAATGGTCAGCCTGCTAAATATTGGACTGCCCGGTTGAATACTGGATGCCTGGTAATCCTATCCATTCTACAGAGCAGCTATCCACTTCCTCTTCATTCCAAAGTCTAAATAAATAGCTGTAAAATAACCTACAAAAATATATTTAAAGGGTCATAAAAGAATACAAATATGGCTGTATATAGCCTACTGCCCTGTGTTCTAGAAACAAAATATATTTAGAAACACTGATCGCTAGTTGAAAATGACGCCCCTTTCTTATAAAAGTTATCCTCATAACTGTTTCCAAGACTGCCCTTTTAAAAAAACAATTATTATTCCACCAATCAAAATGCCTTTTTTAATGAACAAAAACAAACTTTGGACCTGCTCCTAGGCGCATGTGCAGTTTGTAATTTCTTAAAATCCAATGCCTACACTATAGCCATCTCTTACCCTTCTGCCAGACAGGTGTGCACAAGCTCTCAAAGCCGATGATGTCAACAATCTAGGTAGAACTCCGTGATTGACTTGTATAATGAGTCTCACAGAGCAGGGGCGGAAATACCATTGGTTTAGCAGGTACAGTGTCATCAGGGCCCATAGCCACCAGTTTGTAGATAAGCGTGTGGTCATTATCTGTGTATAGATGCTTATCTTTACACTGCACAGCATACTGATCAGTGTATAGATACATCATTATACAGTGCAGCCTTTTCACTATTAGTCTATAGATATTATGTCATTATACATATTATATATATATGTACACATCATATTTATACAGAGCAGTATACGCATCAGGATACAGTGTATAGAAACTCACATCATTATACAGTGCAGCCTGTTCGCTATTAGTGTATATATATTATGTCATTATACATATTATATATATGTACTCATCATATTTATACAGAGCAGTGTACACATCAGGATACAGTGTATAAAAACTCACATCATTATACAGTGCAGCCTGTTCGCTATTAGTGTATATATATTATGTCATTATACATCAAAGCATATTCATCAGAGTATATGTACACATCATATTTATACAGAGCAGTATACGCCTCAGGATACAGTGTATAGAAACTCACATCATTATACAGTGCAGCCTGTTCGCTATTAGTGTATATATATTATGTCATTATACATATAATATATATGTACTCATCATATTTATACAGAGCTGTGTATGCATCAGGATACAGTGTATAGAAACTCACATCATTATACAGTGCAGCCTGTTCGCTATTAGTGTATATATATTATGTCATTATACATATTATATATATGTACTCATCATATTTATACAGAGCTGTGTATGCATCAGGATACAGTGTATAGAAACTCACATCATTATACAGTGCAGCCTGTTCGCTATTAGTGTATATATATATTATGTCATTATACATATTATACTGTATATATGTACTCATCATATTTATACAGAGCAGTGTACGCATCAGGATACAGTGTATAGAAACTCAAATCATTATACAGTGCAGCCTGTTCACTATTAGTGTATATATATTATGCCATTATACATATTATACTGTATATATGTACTCATCATATTTATACAGAGCAGTGTACGCATCAGGATACAGTGTATAGAAACTCACATCATTATACAGTGCAGCCTGTTCGCTATTAGTGTATATATATTATGTCATTATACATATTATATATATGTACTCATCATATTTATACAGAGCTGTGTATGCATCAGGATACAGTGTATAGAAACTCACATCATTATACAGTGCAGCCTGTTCGCTATTAGTGTATATATATTATGTCATTATACATATTATATATATGTACTCATATTTATACAGAGCTGTGTATGCATCAGGATACAGTGTATAGAAACTCACATCATTATACAGTGCAGCCTGTTCGCTATTAGTGTATATATATATTATGTCATTATACATATTATATATATGTACTCATCATATTTATACAGAGCAGTGTACACATCAGGATACAGTGTATAGAAACTCACATCATTATACAGTGCAGCCTGTTCGCTATTAGTGTATATATATATATTATGTCATTATACATATTATATATATATGTACTCATCATATTTATACAGAGCAGTGTACACATCAGGATACAGTGTATAGAAACTCACATCATTATACAGTGCAGCCTGTTCGCTATTAGTGTATATATATTATGTCATTATACATATTATATATATATGTACTCATATTTATACAGAGCTGTGTATGCATCAGGATACAGTGTATAGAAACTCACATCATTATACAGTGCAGCCTGTTCGCTATTAGTGTATATATATTATGTCATTATACATATTATATATATGTACTCATATTTATACAGAGCTGTGTATGCATCAGGATACAGTGTATAGAAACTCACATCATTATACAGTGCAGCCTGTTCGCTATTAGTGTATATATATTATGTCATTATACATATTATATATATGTACTCATCATATTTATACAGAGCTGTGTATGCATCAGGATACAGTGTATAGAAACTCACATCATTATACAGTGCAGCCTGTTCGCTATTAGTGTATATATATATTATGTCATTATACATATTATATATATATGTACTCATCATATTTATACAGAGCAGTGTACACATCAGGATACAGTGTATAGAAACTCACATCATTATACAGTGCAGCCTGTTCGCTATTAGTGTATATATATTATGTCATTATACATATTATATATATGTACTCATCATATTTATACAGAGCTGTGTATGCATCAGGATACAGTGTATAGAAACTCACATCATTATACAGTGCAGCCTGTTCGCTATTAGTGTATATATATATTATGTCATTATACATATTATATATATGTACTCATATTTATACAGAGCTGTGTATGCATCAGGATACAGTGTATAGAAACTCACATCATTATACAGTGCAGCCTGTTCGCTATTAGTGTATATATATATTATGTCATTATACATATTATATATATGTACTCATATTTATACAGAGCAGTGTACACATCAGGATACAGTGTATAGAAACTCACATCATTATACAGTGCAGCCTGTTCGCTATTAGTGTATATATATTATGTCATTATACATATTATATATATGTACTCATCATATTTATACAGAGCTGTGTATGCATCAGGATACAGTGTATAGAAACTCACATCATTATACAGTGCAGCCTGTTCGCTATTAGTGTATATATATATTATGTCATTATACATATTATATATATGTACTCATATTTATACAGAGCTGTGTATGCATCAGGATACAGTGTATAAAAACTCACATCATTATACAGTGCAGCCTGTTCGCTATTAGTGTATATATATTATGTCATTATACATCAAAGCATATTCATCAGAGTATATGTACACATCATATTTATACAGAGCAGTATACGCATCAGGATACAGTGTATAGAAACTCACATCATTATACAGTGCAGCCTGTTCGCTATTAGTGTATATATATTATGTCATTATACATATAATATATATGTACTCATCATATTTATACAGAGCTGTGTATGCATCAGGATACAGTGTATAGAAACTCACATCATTATACAGTGCAGCCTGTTCGCTATTAGTGTATATATATTATGTCATTATACATATTATATATATGTACTCATCATATTTATACAGAGCTGTGTATGCATCAGGATACAGTGTATAGAAACTCACATCATTATACAGTGCAGCCTGTTCGCTATTAGTGTATATATATATTATGTCATTATACATATTATACTGTATATATGTACTCATCATATTTATACAGAGCAGTGTACGCATCAGGATACAGTGTATAGAAACTCAAATCATTATACAGTGCAGCCTGTTCGCTATTAGTGTATATATATTATGCCATTATACATATTATACTGTATATATGTACTCATCATATTTATACAGAGCAGAGTACGCATCAGGATACAGTGTATAGAAACTCACATCATTATACAGTGCAGCCTGTTCGCTATTAGTGTATATATATTATGTCATTATACATATTATATATATGTACTCATCATATTTATACAGAGCTGTGTATGCATCAGGATACAGTGTATAGAAACTCACATCATTATACAGTGCAGCCTGTTCGCTATTAGTGTATATATATTATGTCATTATACATATTATATATATGTACTCATATTTATACAGAGCTGTGTATGCATCAGGATACAGTGTATAGAAACTCACATCATTATACAGTGCAGCCTGTTCGCTATTAGTGTATATATATATTATGTCATTATACATATTATATATATGTACTCATCATATTTATACAGAGCAGTGTACACATCAGGATACAGTGTATAGAAACTCACATCATTATACAGTGCAGCCTGTTCGCTATTAGTGTATATATATATATTATGTCATTATACATATTATATATATATGTACTCATCATATTTATACAGAGCAGTGTACACATCAGGATACAGTGTATAGAAACTCACATCATTATACAGTGCAGCCTGTTCGCTATTAGTGTATATATATTATGTCATTATACATATTATATATATATGTACTCATATTTATACAGAGCTGTGTATGCATCAGGATACAGTGTATAGAAACTCACATCATTATACAGTGCAGCCTGTTCGCTATTAGTGTATATATATTATGTCATTATACATATTATATATATGTACTCATATTTATACAGAGCTGTGTATGCATCAGGATACAGTGTATAGAAACTCACATCATTATACAGTGCAGCCTGTTCGCTATTAGTGTATATATATTATGTCATTATACATATTATATATATGTACTCATCATATTTATACAGAGCTGTGTATGCATCAGGATACAGTGTATAGAAACTCACATCATTATACAGTGCAGCCTGTTCGCTATTAGTGTATATATATTATGTCATTATACATATTATATATATATGTACTCATCATATTTATACAGAGCAGTGTACACATCAGGATACAGTGTATAGAAACTCACATCATTATACAGTGCAGCCTGTTCGCTATTAGTGTATATATATATTATGTCATTATACATATTATATATATATGTACTCATCATATTTATACAGAGCAGTGTACACATCAGGATACAGTGTATAGAAACTCACATCATTATACAGTGCAGCCTGTTCGCTATTAGTGTATATATATTATGTCATTATACATATTATATATATGTACTCATCATATTTATACAGAGCTGTGTATGCATCAGGATACAGTGTATAGAAACTCACATCATTATACAGTGCAGCCTGTTCGCTATTAGTGTATATATATATTATGTCATTATACATATTATATATATGTACTCATATTTATACAGAGCTGTGTATGCATCAGGATACAGTGTATAGAAACTCACATCATTATACAGTGCAGCCTGTTCGCTATTAGTGTATATATATATTATGTCATTATACATATTATATATATGTACTCATATTTATACAGAGCTGTGTATGCATCAGGATACAGTGTATAGAAACTCACATCATTATACAGTGCAGCCTGTTCGCTATTAGTGTATATATATTATGTAATTATACATATTATACTGTATATATGTACTCATCATATTTATACAGAGCAGTGTACGCATCAGGGTATAGTGTATAGAAACTCAAATCATTATACAGTACAGAGTGCTCACTGCCAGGGTATAAATATTATGTCATTATACATATTATATATATGTACTCATCATATTTATACAGAGCTGTGTACGCATCAGGATATAGTGTATAAAAACTCACATCATTATACAGTGCAGCCTGTTCACTATTAGTGTATATATATTATGTCATTATACATATTATATATTTATGTACTCATCATATTTATACAGAGCAGTGGCGGATCAGGTCCGCCAGACTTCGCTGAATATGGCGATCAATACGCTCGCCGTATTCAGCATTCGTGCAGGTGCAACGTCGCCCCCTGCAGACTCGCGGCCAATCGGCCGCCAGCAGGGGGGTGTCAATCGACCCGATCGTACTCGATCGGGTTGATATCCGGCGATGTCTGTCCGCCTGCTCAGAGCAGGCGGACAGGTTATGGAGCAGCGGTCTTTGTGACCGCTGCTACATAACTGCTGTTTTTGACAAGCCTGCAGGCTCGCCAGAAACACGGGGCATCAAGCTCCATACGCAGCTTGATAAATATGCCCATTACTGTATATATATTATGTCATTATACATATTATATATATATATGTACTCATCATATTTATACAGAGCAGTGTACGCATCAGGATACAGTGTATAGAAACTCACATCATTATACAGTGCAGCCTGTTCGCTATTAGTGTATATATATATATTATGTCATTATACATATTATATATATATATTTACTCATCATATTTATACAGAGCATTGTACGCATCAGGCTATAGTGTATAGAAACTCACATCATTATACAGTGCAGCCTGTTCGCTATTAGTGTATATATATATTATGTCATTATACATATTATATATATATGTACTCATCATATTTATACAGAGCAGTGTACGCATCAGGATACAGTGTATAGAAACTCACATCATTATACAGTGCAGCCTGTTCGCTATTAGTGTATATATATATATATATATATATATATATATATATATATATATATATATATAAAAAGTCAATATACATATTATATATATGTACTCATCATATTTATACAGAGTATTGTACGCATCAGGCTATAGTGTATAGAAACTCACATCATTATACAGTACAGAGTACTCACTGCCAGGGTATAAATATTCAGTATCATTATAAAGTGCAGCATGGAACAATTATATAGATAAGAGTACACTGAGCGCCTGCCTAGGGGGGACCTCTAGCTCTGGAAATTGACTCCTAGTAGTCAAATTGTGAAATATAGATATATAATAGAATACCAAAGCGCCAATGTAGGCTGGGTCTGAATAATTCCAATACGTATAAAATACAATTATAATTTATTCATAATAAATAAACAAATAAACAAACATGGATCCATGAGAAGATTACAATGGGTGTCAAGTTACATGCAATATTAAAAACAGTAATGAAACCAGTATTAAAAACAGTTTTAAAAGGTTTTTAAAACAATAAACAATAAACAGATGACCGGTAATTATGTGTTTATAAAATTGGAAATCTGTGGTTGCTGCACCTGGATGTGGTGGTGCAATATAAGTGTTATTAACACATGTATCTAGTGGTTAAGTAGACGTTAGAAATACTTGAATGTGTTGTGTCTCGGAATAGTGAAGAACCTATGTGTTTAAAAATAATTTATAACTTCCTCTTGTAACTGTGTATAAAGTGACGATTGCAAGTGTAACAATTTATAAGGGGAAAATACAGGTGGGAATCAGTGATAATTCTCCAAATGAGAGACTCCGGTAAAAAAAAAAATCAATAACAATTCATACCTAATAAACTCAAGTAAAAGTGCAAACAATTGATTATAAATACACACTCATTTTAAGTGATCCAAATAAGTCGATAAGGAGTTAGCAATAAAAACCAAAAATACAAAAATACAGAAAAATGCAAAAGTGCTGATTCTGTGAACTCTGCGTTAACAATAGCGGCAGGTGAGATAAAATTGCAAATAAATCACGATCACAGCATACAGTGATTCCTAAAGTGTGAAAGTCTTTGAGCTGAAGAAAAAAGTGTCTGCTTCCAAAACAAAGGGGGTGGCGTACTTCTCTTAAACACCAGATAATCCCAGGTAAATCCTATCGAAATATAAAAAACCTACAATAGTGCAGAGGGTTTTCCAAAATGGACAATAATGGGAATTAGGCTTACTAGTCGACGCGTTTCGGGCTGTTCTAGATCTTTATCAAGACCCTCTTGACCTTACTTATGACTTATTTGGATCACTTAAAATGAGTGTGTATTTATAATAAATTGTTTGCACTTTTACTTGAGTTTATTAGGTATGAATTGTTATTGATTATTTTTTTTACCGGAGTCTCTCATTTGGAGAATTATCACTGATTCCCACCTGTATTTTCCCCTTATAAATTGTTACACTTGCAATCGTCACTTTATACACTGTTACAAGAGGAAGTTATAAATTATTTTTAAACACATAGGTGCTTCACTAATCCGAGACACAACACATTCAAGTATTTCTAACGTCTACTTAACCACTAGATACATGTGTTAATAACACTTATATTGCACCACCACATCCAGGTGCAACAACCACAGATTTCCAATTTTATAAACACATAATTACGGATCATCTGTTTATTGTTTTAAAAACCTTTTAAAACTGTTTTTAATACTGGTTTCATTACTGTTTTTAATATTGTATGTAACTTGTCACCCATTGTATTCTTCTCATGGATCCATGTTTGTTTATTTGTTTATTTGTAAGAATAAATTATAATTGTATTTTATACGTATTGGAATTATTCAGACCCAGCCTACATTGGCGCTTTGGTATTCTATTATATAAAGTGCAGCATGCTCATTATACAGAGAAGCATGTATACTATTACTGTTGCTTATTACTGAGTTTCCTCCAGGGTGGGGGGGTGCCAAACATTTTTTTTTTGCACTGGGGCCCTTTGTTGAGTAGGTCCGCTTTGTCACAGAGGGCTTGGAACAGACTCGAATATCACACATTTACTATCACTCCTATCAAAATGAATTAACTATAAATGTACTTGCACACAGGCTGCTTAATCTGTACAATGTGCTTAAATGACTGTAAAATATTACAAGCTATACTCTCATATGGGTGTTTCCTTCACTTTGAGAATGTGATGTTCCCAAGAACTCTCTAAAGCTGTCAGATCTTCCCCTGTTCTGCATTGTAACCCACCTTTATGGCTATAATTAATTTGTGAATATGCTCCATATTGTCCCCCCACATCCCCCTCTTTTGCCAATAAAACCAGCCAAGTACAGTCATAATTCAGGATTGCACAGGGAGAGGATTAAACCATCCTCTGTCATAGTAGGTTAAAATGCAAGTTTATTTAAATGTTCCAAAAATAATTTTAGGTCTACTTGGATATATCAGTAAAGGATATTAAAAAAGTCATTATTTTAAAACCAAATTCCCTTTCTTCCATCAGCATTCCAAAAGAAAATATCATGTAGCAGTTATTTAGATTTCATTCCATTTAAAGAACTGTTGTGTAAATTAGTAAAACTGCTCAAATTGATGAATGACATAGGGTTAGATTACAAGTGGAGCGCAATTTAGCACTCCCACTCAAGCATAAACTGTGCTAGATGGAGGCTTTTTGCGTGCGTCGGGTGCTCTTATTACAAGTTGAAAGTAAAATAAAGTGGACACTAAAAAATTATTGCGACCTATAGACTTCAATGGAGTGCGAAATATGCAAAAAAAAGAATACCTGCGCTAACCTGACCACGTATATTCAAGAGCGCTAAACCCAACATGGAATATTAATATCTCACATTCCAATACTCTTCAAATAGCAGAATATGTTCTATTTATTCGTAAATAAATATTTATATATATATATATATCTAAACTATAATTGCGTTTGTAACGCGTCCGTTGCTGTCGGCAGTTGCGCACGCATCCTCAAAGGAATGTTGGATGCGCACGCAGCCACCTCAGCGCGAGATAGCTTAGGAGCTCCAACTGTCAGCTGTAACATAACAGCTGAGAGCTGGAGCTCCTGAAGCTTCAAGCATCTGTCGCATATGGAGCCGGAGCGCGATCGTTACAGGCGGTGACATTGTGTGTGTCAACGTCTGTTATGATCTTCTGCTGATGTCAGCGGGAGGTGTGGGCGGGTGGCGGGTGGGCGGCTCAGCAGGGAAGGGGAGGGAGTGGGAGTGCCCTAATACAAAAAAAGGACAGGGGGAGAGAGAACAAAAGAGAGAGAGAGCAAATGAGAGGGAAGAGAGAGAGAGAGCAAAAGAGAGGGAAGAGAGAGAAAAAGTAAAGGAGAGGGGAGAGAGAGAGCAAAAGAGAGGGGGAAGATAGAGAGCAAAAGAGAGGGGGAGAGGGAGAGCAAAAGAGAGGGGGAGGGAGAGAAAAATAGAGGGGAGGGAGAGAAAAAGAGAGGGGAGGGAGAGATAGCAAAAGAGGGGGGAGAGAGAGAGCAAAAGAGAGGGGGGAGAGCAAAAGAGAGGGGGAGAGAGAGCAAAAGAGAGAGAGAGCAAAAGAGAGGGAAGAGAGAGAGAGAGAAAAAGAGAGGGAAGAGAGAGAAAGAACAAAGGAGAGGGGAGAGAGCAAAAGAGAGGGGGAAGATAGAGAGCAAAAGAGAGGGGGAGAGGGGAAGAGGGAGAGCAAAAGAGAGGGGAGGGAGAGCAAAAGAGAGGGGAGGGAGATATAGTAAAAGAGGGGGAGAGAGAGAGCAAAGAGAGGGGGGGGGGAGCAAAAGAGAGGGGGAGAGGGAGCAAAAGAGAGGGGGGGAGAGAGAGCAACAGAGAGGGGGAGCAAAAGAGATGGTGGAGAGAGAGCAAAAGAGAGGGGGGAGCAAAAGACAGGGGGGAGAGAGAGCAAAAGAGAGGGGAGAGAGAGAGAGCATAAGAGAGGGGTAGAGAGCAAAAGAGAGGGGGAGAGAGAGCAAATGAGAGAGGGGAGAGAGAGCAAAAGAGAGGGGGTAGAGAGAGTAAAAGCGGTGGTGAAAGAATCCACCTGCGTTGATTCTTTCACCACCCTGCCTTTTTTGGAATTCCAAAAATGGCAGGGTGGTTCTGTCATCACAATAGACTGCCCTTCCGAACATGGCAGGGTGGTTCGGTAGTTCCGTCACCACAATAGACTGCCTTCTGGGCAGGCTTTCCCACTAGTATATACTGTATATATATATATATATATATATATATATATAATGTTTTGGTAAAATATATATCAATACCTATATTTATATATGCTTATATATAGGTTTAGATATATACAGAATATACAGATATATATAGGAATATCTATTCAAAAATACTTAGATTTTCTATTATGTGAAGAACAATGGAATATAAAATATGTACACTACATACACAAATATTAATAGTGATTAAAAGTGCCCTTTCGTGTTTTCAGGTATTTGACTGCAAAGGGCTCCAATGTACTAATATATATATATATATATATATATATATATATGTGTGTGTGTACTTAAGTATTTTTGTGTTTTACTGTATATAAACTGTACATATTTAACATTCTAAAGTTCCTCAGTTAAAGGATAATTACATTTTTATTGTAAATACATATTTATATGTATAAAATACATCTGAACACACAGACACATATACACACATATTAAGGGGGTGATTTATGAAGCCCTTTTGGCAGGCTTTGCCTGCCTACGACTGCAGGTTCTCTTAGGTGGCGAATTTCAATCTCAGTGGCCTAGTCCGACTGGGGAGATTGACAGCTCCTGCCCGCGTGTGATTGGCTGTGCACGGGCAGGGGGCGGGATTGCAGGCGAGCGCAAAATAACGCTTGTGTACAATGCTGAATTTCGCCAGGGGAATTCAGCCCGCGCCCCTGTCCGCCTCAGCTTGATAAATCGCCCCCTAAGACATGCATATGTATGTATCTA
This sequence comes from Bombina bombina, assembly GCF_027579735.1. NCBI lineage: Eukaryota > Metazoa > Chordata > Amphibia > Anura > Bombinatoridae > Bombina > Bombina bombina. Next base: position 131,024,573 of record NC_069509.1, on the reverse strand, counting down.
TATGTTAAAGCCCTTTGGCTGCCTTTTATTTTCTTACACCTGAGACTTCAAATCTTTGAGCCCTTAAAACTTTTCAATGCAATATTTTTTTTAATAATTTTTATCAGACATTGTTATTATGAGTGTAAATGTACTTTTAAATGTATTTTTGATGGTTTTGTGAGACTTTTTTGTCCTGCATAATGGTTAAACAGAGTTCTGAAGTCGCACTCAACACACTTTAAGTTCAATTGCGTTAGAGCGAATGTGTTTACTTCAACTTGTATTATGCACGCTATTTCCGACGCACGCAAAGAGCTGTGAAATACCTCTTATCGCTTGCGCACAACAGTTAGTGCGCCAATAGTAATCTAGCCCATAATAGGAAATTAAAGCTAAACACACAAAACGACGACAAGTAAAAGGTGTCTTTAAAGCTTTTATAGGCCTAGATTTGGAGTTCGGCGGTAAAAGGGCTGCTAACGCTCCGCGGGCTTTTTTCTGGCCGCACCATAAATTTAACTCTGGTATCGAGAGTTTAATCAAATGCTGCGTTAGGCTCCAAAAAAGGAGCGTAGAGCATTTTTACCGCAAATGCAACTCTCGATACCAGAGTTGCTTACGGACGCGGCCGGCCTCAAAAACGTGCTCGTGCACGATTCCCCCATAGGAAACAATGGGGCTGTTTGAGCTGAAAAAAAACCTAACACCTGCAAAAAAGCAGCGTTCAGCTCCTAACGCAGCCCCATTGTTTGCTATGCGGAAACACCTCCTAAGTCTGCACCTAACACTCTAACATGTACCCCGAGTCTAAACACCCCTAGCCTTACACTTATTAACCCCTAATCTGCCGCCCCCCGCTATCGCTGACCCCTGCATATTTTTTTAAACCCCTAATCTGCCGCTCCGTAAACCGCCGCCACCTACGTTATCCCTATGTACCCCTAATCTGCTACCCCTAACACCGCCGACCCCTATATTATATTTCTTAACCCCTAACCTGCCCCCCACAACGTCGCCGACACCTGCCTACACTTATTAACCCCTAATCTGCCGAGCGGACCTGAGCGCTACTATAATAAATGTATTAACCCCTAATCCGCCTCACTAACCCTATCATAAATAGTATTAACCCCTAATCTGCCCTCCCTAACATCGCCGACACCTAACTTCAATTATTAACCCCTAATCTGCCGACCGGAGCTCACCGCTATTCTAATAAATGTATTAACCCCTAAAGCTTAGTCTAACAATAACACTAACACCCCCCTAAATTAAATATAATTTAAATCTAACGAAATAAATTAACTCTTATTAAATAAATTATTCCTATTTAAAGCTAAATACTTACCTGTAAAATAAATCCTAATATAGCTACAATATAAATTATAATTATATTATAGCTATTTTAGGATTAATATTTATTTTACAGGCAACTTTGTAATTATTTTAACCAGGTACAATAGCTATTAAATAGTTAAGAACTATTTAATAGTTACCTAGTTAAAATAATAACAAATTTACCTGTAAAATAAATCCTAACCTAAGTTATAATTAAACCTAACACTACCCTATCAATAAAATAATTAAATAAACTACCTACAATTACCTACAATTAACCTAACACTACACTATCAATAAATTAATTAAATAAACTACCTACAATTACCTACAATTAACCTAACACTACACTATCAATAAATTAATTAAATACAATTCCTACAAATAAATACAATTAAATAAACTAGCTAAAGTACAAAAAATAAAAAAGATCTAAGTTACAGAAAATAAAAAAATATTTACAAACATAATAAAAATATTACAACAATTTTAAACTAATTACACCTACTCTAAGCCCCCTAATAAAATAACAAAGCCCCCCAAAATAAAAAATTCCCTACCCGATTCTAAATTAAAAAAGTTACAAGCTCTTTTACCTTACCAGCCCTGAACAGGGCCCTTTGCGGGGCATGCCCCAAGAAGTTCAGCTCTTTTGCCTGTAAAAAAAAACATACAATACCCCCCCCCCCAACATTACAACCCACCACCCACATACCCCTAATCTAACCCAAACCCCCCTTAAATAAACCTAACACTAAGCCCCTGAAGATCTTCCTACCTTGTCTTCACCATCCAGGTATCACCGATCCGTCCTGGCTCCAACATCTTCATCCAACCCAAGCGGGGGTTGGCGATCCATAATCCGGTCCAGAAGAGGCTCCAAAGTCTTCCTCCTATCCGGCAAGAAGAGGACATCCGGACCGGCAAACATCTTCTCCAAGCGGCATCTTCGATCTTCTTCCATCCGGAGCGAAGCGGCAGGATCCTGAAGACATCCAGCGCGGAACATCCATCCGGACCGACGACTGAACGACGAATGACTGTTCCTTTAAGGGACGTCATCCAAGATGGCGTCCCTCGAATTCCGATTGGCTGATAGGATTCTATCAGCCAATTGGAATTAAGGTATGAATTTTCTGATTGGCTGATGGAATCAGCCAATCAGAATCTAGTTCAATCCGATTGGCCGATCCAATCAGCCAATCAGATTGAGCTCGCATTCTATTGGCTGATCGGAACAGCCAATAGAATGCGAGCTCAATCTGATTGGCTGATTGGATCAGCCAATCGGATTGAACTTGATTCTGATTGGCTGATTCCATCAGCCAATCAGAAAATTCCTACCTTAATTCCGATTAGCTGATAGAATCCTATCAGCCAATCGGAATTCGAGGGACGCCATCTTGGATGACGTCCCTTAAAGGAACAGTCATTCGTCGTTCAGTCGTCGGTCCGGATGGATGTTCCGCGCTGGATGTCTTCAGGATCCTGCCGCTTCGCTCCGGATGGAAGAAGATCGAAGATGCCGCCTGGATGATGACTTCAATCGGATGGAAGATCCTCTTCTGCCCCGCTTGGATGAAGACTTTGACCGGATCATGGACCTCTTCAGCCCCCGCTTGGGCTTGGATCAGGACATCGGAGGAGCTCTTCAGGACGGATCGGTGAACCTGGTATGGTGAAGACAAGGTAGGAAGATCTTCAGGGGCTTAGTGTTAGGTTTATTTAAGGGGGGTTTGGGTTAGATTAGGGGTATGTGGGTGGTGGGTTGTAATGTTGGGGGGGGGGGTATTGTATTTATTCTTTTACAGGCAAAAGAGCTGAAATTCTTGGGGCATGCCCCGCAAAGGGCCCTGTTCAGGGCTGGTAAGGTAAAAGAGCTTGTAACTTTTTTAATTTAGAATAGGGTAGGGAATTTTTTAGTTTGGGGGGCTTTGTTATTTTATTAGGGGGCTTAGAGTAGGTGTAATTAGTTTAAAATTGTTGTAATATTTTTATTATGTTTGTAAATATTTTTTTATTTTCTGTAACTTAGATCTTTTTTATTTTTTGTACTTTAGCTAGTTTATTTAATTGTATTTATTTGTAGGAATTGTATTTAATTAATTTATTGATAGTGTAGTGTTAGGGTAATTGTAGGTAATTGTAGGTAGTTTATTTAATTATTTTATTGATAGGGTAGTGTTAGGTTTAATTATAACTTAGGTTAGGATTTATTTTACAGGTAAATTTGTTATTATTTTAACTAGGTAACTATTAAATAGTTCTTAACTATTTAATAGCTATTGTACCTGGTTAAAATAATTACAAAGTTGCCTGTAAAATAAATATTAATCCTAAAATAGCTATAATATAATTATAATTTATATTGTAGCTATATTAGGATGTATTTTACAGGTAAGTATTTAGCTTTAAATAGGAATAATTTATTTAATAAGAGTTAATTTATTTCGTTAGATTTAAATTATATTTAACTTAGGGGGGTGTTAGTGTTAGGGTTAGACTTAGCTTTAGGGGTTAATACATTTATTAGAATAGCGGTGAGCTCCGGTCGGCAGATTAGGGGTTAATAATTGAAGTTAGGTGTCGGCGATGTTAGGGAGGGCAGATTAGGGGTTAATACTATTTATGATAGGGTTAGTGAGGCGGGTTAGGGGTTAATAACTTTATTATAGTAGCGCTCAGGTCCGCTCGGCAGATTAGGGGTTAATAAGTGTAGGCAGGTGTCGGCGACGTTGAGGGGGGCAGATTAGGGGTTAATAAATATAATATAGGGGTCGGCGATGTTAGGGGTAGCAGATTAGGGGTACATAGGGATAACGTAGGTGGCGGCGATTTGCGGTCGGAAGATTAGGGGTTAATTATTTTAAGTAGCTTGCGGCGACGTTGTGGGGGGCAAGTTAGGGGTTAAGAAATATAATATAGGGGTCGGCGGGGTTAGGGGCAGCAGATTAGGGGTACATAAGTATAACGTAGGTGGCGGTCGGCAGATTAGGGGTTAAAAATTTAAATAGAGTGGCGGCGATGTGGGGGGACCTCGGTTTAGGGGTACATAGGTAGTTTATGGGTGTTAGTGTACTTTAGGGTACAGTAGTTAAGAGCTTTATAAACCGGCGTTAGCCAGAAAGCTCTTAACTCCTGCTATTTTCAGGCGGCTGGAATTTTGTCGTTAGAGCTCTAACGCTCACTTCAGAAACGACTCTAAATACCAGCGTTAGAAAGATCCCATTGAAAAGATAGGCTACGCAAATGGCGTAGGGGGATCTGCGGTATGGAAAAGTCGCGGCTGAAAAGTGAGCGTTAGACCCTTTAATCACTGACTCCAAATACCAGCGGGCGGCCAAAACCAGCGTTAGGAGCCTCTAACGCTGGTTTTGACGGCTACCGCCGAACTCCAAATCTAGGCCATAGTGTTTTCATAGGGACTTTCACAGACCTTCATGAAAGCAAAATACACAGTCAAAGCAAAACAAGACGGCTAATTCATTATTGATCATGATCGCCTGAAGTGTTTAAATGCATTTTTTTACTTAAAGGGACATGAAACCCCAAACGTTTTCTCTTATGATTCAAATAGAGCATGTGATTTTAAACATCTTTCTAATATATGTCTATTATCAAATGTGCCTCCTTCTCTTTGTATCCTTTTTTGAAAGTTTATCAATGCACTATTGGGAGCTTGTGGCATTTATGTGTATCCACCAATCAGCAGCTTGCTCCCAGTAGTGCTTTGCTGCACTTGAGCCTACCTAAGTATCCTTTTCAACAAAGGATACCAAGGGAATGACGCAAATTCAAAAATAGAAGTAAATTGGAAAGTTGTTTAAAATCACATGCTCTATCTAAAACATAAAAATGTACTTTTGACTTTGCTGTGCCTTTAAAACGATAGTAAAGTGTCAAGGGCTGTACAACTCGCACTACTGAATATAATGGCATTTTTCTCTTGTGCACCTGCATAACAGTTCAGGGGCTTGCTATAGTCAACAGAATGGGCTCCATTTATCATAGGACCTTGCTGCGGTTTAACATTGCATTTGACATTGCACAAGCAATGCTTGTGCAATCCCACACCCTGCTTGCTGGTGGCCAATCGGCTGCTAGCAGGGGCTGTCAATCATCCTGATCAGATCAGGATTATATTAAAACCCAAAACACTTTTTAGGTGGCGTAACAGGTTAATCAGCAGCGGTCTTAAGACCTGAAAGGCTGGGGGCGCCAAATCTGCTTTCGCAGCTTGACAAATGGGGCCCTAAGTGCAGTACAGCCCGAGCCACTGAACAAAAAACTGCTTTTGAATAGTACAGACAGCACTATGGTGGAAAGTAAACATTTTTCATAAAAAAATATATACATACACTTTTAGATTGCTTTTCCCAAAATTACCTGCAAGGCAATATCTGTGCACAGCATAGATTCATATGCATTTAATCCAATATTTACTATTTATTTAACCAATACTTAACATTTCTGACACGTGCAATTGACAGTTTCATATTATTTTGTACGATTTTATGATTAACAGTTTTTTTTAAAATGTCTGAACATTTCATTTCAAATGTAAATGAAGATTAAGAAGCTCTTGAGTTATGTAAAAGTGTAATACTTTTAAAGTGGGATCTGAATGAAATTTTAAACTTTTAATTAAACAAAATCCTGATTATGTTTACTAACATATGAACTGAGCATGCCCAAAAACACGGGAAGGGGAGGAATGAAACAAAAATATGCTACTCAAAAACAAACCAAAATGGGGTTTCAAGAGATTATGGGGCCGATTTAACAAGGGTCAAATAGCCCCTAATCTTCCTGTTTCCGCATGAGCCTTCAGGCTCGCCGGAAACAGCAGTTAAGAAGCAGCGGTCTTAAGACCGCTGCTCCTTAACATGTCAGCCGCTTCTGAGGGGGCGGACAGCAATCAACCCTATCGGGTACAATTGGGTTGATTGACACCCCTACTAGTGGCCGATTGGCTGCAAATCTGCAGAGGGCAGCATTGCATAAGCAGTTCACCACAAACGTGTGCTGTCGGCATTTAATGATGACGGGCGGACATGATTCTCTACATTTGATAATTTGGCCCCCAAGACTGTAGAATTTGAGAAGTCCAAAAATCCTGAGAAAACTTCCTTGAACAATATTTTCTTGTGGTTTTGAAACCTGAATTGCCCCAATGTTATAAGGGATGGCATCAAGCCACAAATACATTTGAAAAACTTGTGATAAGTGGTTTATTGGTATCACATAGGTTTTTTAATAAATTGAAATGTCTTCAAATTTCAAACCTCTGAAATATAATGAGTGAATAATTCCTGCAAAATGGTTAGTGAGCTCGTCTCAGGTGCAGTAATAAAGAGGTCCAGACCAGATATTTATCAAACAAGGGCTCACCTCAGGAGAGGTAATCTTTATTACACTGTTGCAACAGTGTCCCAGCACAAAAAAACAGTAACGCAAGACTAACACATTTTCATATACATGCATTTTTATACTATTACAGTAACTTACAAAGCAGAGAGCTAATTGGCTGATAATGATTGGCCAATAAATCTCACATGATTAGTGGTTACTAGGAAAGGAAGAAAAAAAAAACAGGTCCTCTATGTTAAAATTTGGGAGATATGTTTTCTAGGAATGTGACCAGAGGCTAGCTGGCTAATTGGATTGAGAAGTGGAGTAGTATCACAGATAACATGATGATGTCCTGATGATTCAGGTAGACACCAACGGCCAGGAGGATAGCTCGACCAGTTGAATCTCCAGAATACTGTTGGACAATGGGAGCAGCGAGCTTCCAGATTCACGTTTATTGCGAATTGGGCCCAAGGGCAGCGTGGGGACAACACGGATGGCTGGGGTTACCACACCCAGGAAGCAGATGGCTGTATAGTTACCAGGGAGGACTGACACCGCTGTCTGTCCACATATCCAATACAACCCAGGGGGTGGTCTGCTGAGGAAAGATTGTACAAGGGATGGGGGAAACAAAAGTACAATTGGGGCCCTGGAGGAAACAAAAAAGTGCAGTGAGATTATAATTCACAGTTAGGATCATACCAGAGGAATTTACCAGCCGGAAATGAGTGCCATTACTGGAGATTACATACTCACATAGGGAGGCACCCAACCGCACCGTACCTTGGCCAATTTCCCTGCAGATAGTACCATATGAGGTGCCTCCCAAAGAGATAAAATTACCTGATAGGTTGAACAATGGTGTACCTGGAGGAATTAAAGTAGACAAATCAAAGGTAAACAAATCAACATTAATACCCATAAGAGGAATACCCCCCTTATGATGAGTGGGAATGCGAGCAAAAATATAACAATTGCCCTCGGTGTGATTGGCTATAAATTGGAGTAGGACAACGTGTGAGTTTAGTCCCCATTCACCTAAAGAATAGTTCTCTGTGGGCAATTGGGCATTAGGCAAATTATCATTATGGGGGAAAGAATCATGGGGGTAAATAGGGGTTGTGGCAGAGGTAGTTACAGGGGAACGTCAAGCAAGAAGGGGTGACTTTCATTTCTCAGCTACCCACTTCATAATTTTCAAACCACATTCACTAGTGGGGCTATGCAAATAGACTGGATAACAAACCCCTTAGGACCTTTAAATACGAACTTTGAGTATAATTACTTGTTGGGCAGCTAGTAGTGGGAGGGAAAACTGTCACAGATACAAGGTTACCAGAACAAGAGTATTTAGTAAAGGGGTTAGGACAAACACACTGACCAGAAGACACATATTGGGAAATAGAGTAAGAGAGCATGGTCAAAAGTGTGACACAAAACAAAGGAGACATATTGAGGGATGTTACTCAAGATATCAACAGAGGAGTGAGACAATGAAAATAAGAGTTAGAAAGACAGATCTTTCAGTTTCACTCATTCAGCTAGTGAGATTTCACTATTTCTGGTTAGTCTGAGTTTCAAACCCGGAAGGGTCTGAATTAACCAATCGTCGTCAGGGGTCTTGGTTACCCCTTCTTCAGAGGCCTTGGTTGCCCCAGCTTCTTCTTTCTTTGGCTTGTTGCAGGCTGCTTCTTTGTCTGGGCTGTATCTTTTACACCTGGAGTAGTGGATCCAAGAGTCGACCTCAGCAACTTTGCTAGCTGTTGGAGTAGTCAGCAAAACTAGGAAGGGACCTTTCCAGAGAGGCTGCAGTGGCTTCTTTTGATAAGTCTTGACCAAAATGGAGTCACCTGACTGGAAGGGGTGTGCAGTCACATCCAATGGCAAGGGCTGAGAGAGAGAGGCATGTCTGTGGAGAGAATGTAATTGCTTTTGCAGTTGCAAAAGATAGGCAGTTAATTATACATCACCTACTGCAAGGTCAGGCAGGTGTAAGGTGTTGGCACTATACAAAGGAGGTGGCCTACCAAACAACAGTTCATATGGTGAGAGCTTGAGGGTCCCCCTATGGTTTGTGCGAGTTCCAAACAGTGCCAGGGGCAAAAAGCATCTACCCATTTAAGGCTTGCTTGAGAACATTTAGCAATAATCTGTTTTAGGGTCTGGTTCTTTCTTTCCACTTGGCCCGATCTTTCTGGATGCCAAGGGGTATGGAGATGCCAAGTAAAGCCTAAGGCTAATGTCAGTTGCTGAATAATATTACTTGTGAAATGTGTTCCTCTGTTAGATTCAATTACTCTGGGAGGCCAAACCTGGGTATGAGTTCTTTTAGCATTCACTTGGCAACTTCTTGGACTTTCACAGTTCTTGTAGGAAAGGCCTTGACCCATCCAGTAAGTTGGTCCACTATCACAAGTAAATGTTTGAAACCCCTACAGGGAGGTATGTCAGAAAAGTCAATTTGTAAACATTCAAAAGTTTCAAATGTCCATGGGCATCCACCTGGTGGGCCTTTAGGTTCCCCCCTTGGATTGAATTGAGCATGTCTCACAATTCAATACAACCCATTTTGCAGCTTGATGGGGGGGGGGGGCAAACCACTGTCTGTTAAGGGTTTCAGCAAGTTGTGCGGTACCTCAGTGTGTTTGGTTATGCAGAAAGGATAGCATATGAGAGAGGTGTGGTTGAGGTAGAGCAGGGCATCAATCTGGAGTGGACCAGATACCAAGAGTCATAGGTAACACCAAGAATAGTCCAGAGGTGAACAGTTTGTTCAGGAAGAGAAGTGTAAAGAGAAGACAATGTAGTGTAAATGGCAGAGAAGCTGCATGCTAAGCAATTTGATCAGCATAACTATTACCAAGTGAAATGGGTTCCTGTGAGTGGGTGTGTGCTTTGCAATGCATGACAGAGATGGAAGTGGGTAAATGGATTGATTCAAGGAGTGCAGGAACTTGTGGTGCATTGGCAATTTGGGTACCAGCAGAAGTTAGAAAACCCCTTAATTTCCATAATTGACCAGTGGCATATACAATCCCTAAAGCATATTTACTATCAGTGTAAATGTTTACTGACCTGTCCTTTGAGAGCTGACAAGCAAGTGTGAGTGCATGTAGCTCAGCCACTTGGGCACTGTAGTGAGATGGGAGGGACTCGGCCTCTATAACAGAATCTGTCATGACTACAGCAGAAACATTCACCATCCTCAAACTTCCATCACAGAACAGTGTCCAATCCAGGTTAGGTAGAGGTACATCAGAGAGGCCATCCCTTAGTTTGGAGGAAAAGAGAGATACAGATAAACAGTCATAGTGTGGGGTACTAATCATCAGGCAGAGGTAACAAAGTTGCTGGGTTGAGAGAGGTACAGTGGATGATAGTGATATTAGAAGGTACAAGAAGCAATGTCTCATACCTAGTGAGACGTTGGTTTTAAAAAAAAATGTGTATTTGTCTGACTGAGTAAGAGGTGTACTGCGTGTGGCACATAAATGTGTAAAGAATGTCCCTGTACAAGCTCCTTTCCTCTATTTTGGCATTTGAAATAGCTGATTTAGTCTGTGGTATACCCACCTATAGTAAAAGTTTTATACTGGAGTCTCATCTATCAATCACCAGCCTAAGTAAACAAGCCAGTAATAAGAAACCACACTCACAGGGGTGCAGGATAGTTAAAGGGACAGTTTACCCAAATTAAGAATAATTTTTCATTGAAACTGCTTGACATAGTTAAATATACTAGTGCTGAGCATACAATAAACCTTATTTTCTTTCTCTGTAAATATTTTTTTATTTTTTTTTGAAATCTCAGATTTTATATCAGTTTGCCTATACCCCTTTAAATATTTTTTTTTTGTCCTGCCTTCTGTGCATAGCACTTGCTCCACCCCCTGACTCGGTGTTGAGCAGTGAGCAGTTTTTTTTAGAGCTTGAATACATTCAGGTCAGTGATATCTATCATTTTGCAACTTATTTGAAGAGAAAAAGAAAACGTTTGCAACATGCAATTCCACTCCTGTATTAGAACAGACTTTTACACAGACCTGTATGTATTCAACTCAGAAGTCAAATCCACATCGGCATGAAGCCTCAATCAGCTGGAAAGCAAATGTAACTATTTTTTTTCCCCCACTGCTAGTCTCACACATTTTATATTATATATATATATATACAAGGAAAGGTCTGCACAAGGTGATTATGTAAGCAAACTATTGTAAAACAAACTAAAGTAAAAATATAGAAAATCATCCAGGTCTTTTGCAATTATTATGCTCCCAGAGACAGGACCAGTAAACACAGCAGATTTGCATAATCAATAAATGCAAGATAACAAGACAATACAATAGCATTTAGTCTGAATTTCAAATTAGTAGTAGATTCTTTTCTAACACATTTCTAAGTTATGTATATTTCCACTCCCCCTGTACCATGTGATAGCAATCAGCCAATCACAAATGCATATACGTATAGTCTGAGTTCTTGCACATGCTCAGTAGGAGCTGGTGACTCAAAAAAAAAATGTAAATACATTTTTATAAAACCTGAGTGTCCCTTTAAATGTAAAGTGTGGGGAGTGATATTTAAATTTATTTTGTTAGCTGCCGATTGTGTGTGCACATTGGAGGTTTACTGTCTTTAGCATATTATTTACTAAAGCACTTTGATTGGCCATGGGGCGGGGTAATAGAGCATTGCAGCACTGCTCTTTTATCAGGGCATTCCAGGGACATTTAGCTGAACTGCAAAGAAGAAGATAAAAAAATGTAAAAAAAATAATATATTTTACAAACTACTACATTTTATGTATTATCTTCTTTTCTTGTTAATCCAGTGTTATTGCTACTCATGAACTCCCATAAACTGGTCCTTTAAGTAATAAAATGACAATTTTCCATTGCTCTGTCTAAGCACTGAGCTCTGATTTTACAGACAAATATAACACAATGAGATATTCTTATTATCTAAAATTCAACCCATTGCAATCAACTGTGTTTTGAAAGCATAAAACCAGCTACTTCATATATATATACAAATAAACTTGCAAATGCAATTTCTCCTATATTTTATACTATGCAGCTTGCATAACAAGTCATTGAAAATACATTAATATAAAAACAATTTTACAGTGTACTGTCCCCATAAGGGCTGACCATTTATCATGTATATTACATATTCAACCTTATTGTCTTATTAACCATCAAAACTCCACCTCCCCACTGCATCACAACCTGCATATACTTAAATATTTATTGCAAAAGAAACAGACCCAAATACATACATCTAATGACACACAGTCCATAATACAGCAAAGAAGCAGAACTCCAATGGCAAACAAGACAAGTTTTTTTACCTTATTATCTTTTCCACAAACATACTTAACCCATTAATCATATACAAGAAAAACTCTCATATTTACTAGAGCGTGACAAAAATGACACACACCATCGCACTTTCAAAGTCTTTAGTTACTTCACTTGCATATATTTTATATGCCTCAAACAGATGGAAACACATTAAATCTCTTATCAGCCCATACATAAAACAAATATCACTTAAAACAAAAAAAAATGCTATTATTGGCGCACAAAATTAAGAACATACATATGACTTTAAAACCAAGTTACAGCAATTACAAGCAAATTATTACGTCATCAAATTTCTTAGCTAAGAATCCCTGATACACACACACAGCTCCAGCCTGCATCAAACATCAAGGCCAGCTTTCTTTTGCAGCGATTGTACACAAAAATTCATATCAACTCGCATACCGCAAATATTTCACTCCCAGCATTTATTCTAAAGCAATGTTAACATACATGAAACTTTTAGTAATACAGAAAACACATTTTCATTTGGGTTTTGACGTCAGCAACCCTACTATTCTCAAACAGATAATAGTAGTCCATCTGGTCAGGGCATATATCAACCAGAAGATTGCGGAGGGCAATTAATTTAGGGAGCTCAAAGGACCCAAATCTCGGCCACCTTAATTCAGGATCAAGGCTGAGAGTATAGGAAACTCAGAGCTCTGTGCACAAAATATAAAGTCTATTTTTTTTATAACCAAGCAGTACTGTTTTCCCTAATTTGCATATACTTTAGCAAGGGGAGAGTCTTTGTCTACTTTAGACAGCCGGGATCCCATTATTATATCCCTGTTCCTTAAAGTGAATGTAAATTTTGATGACAAAGTGCCCAGTCTACAAAAATTCAACCAAAAACAGGGGCACTTTAACTCCTCAAAATCCACACCTCACTTTAATCCCTAATCAAGTCCCTGCAGTTACCGGACGGACATTACCTCAACGTCCCTGCTTAGCGGGAGAGATTAGCACTATAGTCAATCAAGTCCCTGCAGTTACCGGACGGACACTACCTCAACGTCCCTGCTTAGCGGGAGAGATTAGCACTATAGTCTCAAGTCACGATATGTCTTGGATCACTATTTCTGCCTCTGTAAAATACCTACCACCTGAAACTTTATTTTATAGTGGGCTGGCACCCTAATGGTGTTTAACTGCCAGACAGATGTCCCACTGAATTTAATAGTGATCCAGTATATAAAACAAAAACAGGGTAAAAGACCCACAACATATATTACACGTACATGAACAAAAAAGACAAGAAGACACTCACAGACTTGTCCAAGGGGTAGATTGCGTCCGTTGTTTGTGGTCTGTTCCTCAGGACGTACTCCCTTATCGCCCCCCGGGACTCCCTGGCCAACAAGAGAAAACCTCCCACAGGTAAGCTATAGACCTGAATCAGATGGGTGCGCGCAGATGTTGGTTCCCAGCCATGGAGGCACGGAAAGGTCGACCTGAAGCATGTCCCACCAGAGTCGCCAAGTTACTGTCGTGAGTGAGCTCGTCTCAGGTGCAGTAATAAAGAGGTCCAGACCAGATATTTATCAAACAAGGGCTCACCTCAGGAGAGGTAATCTTTATTACACTGTTGCAACAGTGTCCCAGCACAAAAAAACAGTAACGCAAGACTAACACATTTTCATATACATGCATTTTTATACTATTACAGTAACTTACAAAGCAGAGAGCTAATTGGCTGATAATGATTGGCCAATAAATCTCACATGATTAGTGGTTACTAGGAAAGGAAGAAAAAAAAACAGGTCCTCTATGTTAAAATTTGGGAGATATGTTTTCTTGGAATGTGACCAGAGGCTAGCTGGCTAATTGGATTGAGAAGTTGATACTGTACAGAGAAGCCTTGGATTTTACCTTGAGTTTCAGATATTTAGAAAACTTTGTATGGGAGAAGCCATAACTTTAAGATGTACTGATACATACTTATTAGGCTAAAAGTAAGTTATTAGAAAATACAGAAGTAATATATCTGCAGTTTCAGAGAAGAGTTCAGTAAAAGAAAAGGAAAAGTTTGGTTAAACATATAAAATAATGAAAATAAAGGGCACGATCCGATATAGATCGCAGTTTGCCGCGCAAGAGAGGGAACCCGCGTCGCCCGCAGTTTCAGCTCGCAACTCGAGCTATCCCATATATGTCGCCGTCAGATGTTAACGTGCCCTAAGTCTGATAAACCAGCGATGTCCAGAAATCTGCGCAAGTACAAATTTCTGGCATCGCCAGTGACTTGCGGCACGTTAGAAACTGCCGGCGCCTACAAAACCTGACTAAAGTCTAAATCACCCGCACTGTCTAACACGCCTCCCTAACATAGCCCGACACGTCTAACCCACTATCCGCTATCCCCCCTCACTATCCTAACAATAAAATATGTATTAACCCCTAAACCGCCGCTACCTAATAAAGTTATTAACCCCTAAACCGCCGCCAGCTATATTAAATCTATAACCCCCTAAAGTGAGCCCCTACCCCGCCGCCATCTACCTTACCTACCCCCCTAAAGTGAGCCCCTACCCCGCCGCTATTTTAAAATGATTAACCCCTAATCTAATCCCCCTACCCCGCCGCCATCTATATTAAATTATTTAACCCCTAAAATACTAAACTATCCCTACCACTAAACCTAAGTCTAACCCTACAAATAGCCCTGAAAAGGGCTTTTTGCGTGGCATTGCCCCAAAGTAACAGCTCTTTTGCCAGCCCTTAAAAAGGGCTTTTTGCGGGGCATGCCCCAAAGTAACAGCTCTTTTGCCAGCCCTTAAAAGGGCTTTTGGCGGGGCTTTGTCACAAAGTAAACTGCTCTTTTGCCTACAATCTACATCCCCCTACACCGCCGCCATCTATAATAAATGTATTAACCCCTAATCTAATCCCCCTACACCGCCGCCAGCTATATTAACTATATTAACCCTAATTATATTAGGGTTAATATAGTTAATATAGTTATTATATTATATATATTAACTATATTAACCCTAATTATATTAGGGTTAATATAGTTAATATCGTTATTATATTATATATATATTAAGTATAATAACCCTATCTAACTCTAACATCCTAACTAAACTCTTATTAAAATAAATCTAATATTAATATTATTAATTAAAATATTCCTATTTAAATCTAAATACTTACCTATAAAATAAACCCTAAGATAGCTACAATGTAATTAATAATTACATTATAGCTATGTTAGGGTTTATATTTATTTTACAGGTAAATTGTTAATTATTTTAACTAGGTATAATAGCTATTAAATAGTTATTAACTATTTAATATCTACCTAGTTAAAATAATTACCCAATTACCTGTAAAATAAATCCTAACCTAAGTTACAAATACACCTACACTATCAATAAATTAAATAAACTACAAATATCTATCTAAAAATACAATTAAATAAACTAAACTAAATTACAAAAAAAAAAAAAACACTAAATTACAAAAAATAAAAAAAAGATTACAAGATTTTTAAGCTAATTACACCTATTCTAAGCCCCTAATAAAATAAAAAAAGCCCCCCAAAATAAAAAAAATTCCCTACCCTATTCTAAATTAAAACAAGTTCAAAGCTCTTTTACCTTACCAGCCCTTAAAAGGGCCTTTTGTGGGGGCATGCCCCAAAGAAAACTGCTCTTTTGCCTGCAAAAAAAACCCACAATACCACCCCCCAACATTACAACCCACCACCCACATACCCCTAATCTAATCCAAACCCCCCTTAAATAAACCTAACACTACCCCCCCTGAAGATCTCCCTAACTTGTATTCACCCCGCCGGCAGAACTCCTGATCCGATCCGGGCGATGTGTTCCAGCAAGCGGCAGTGAAGTCTTCTTCCATCCGGCGCGATGTCTTGAAGCAAGCGGCAGAGAGTCTTCTTCCATTGGCGACGTCTTCAAGCAAATCGGCATCTTCAATCTTCTTACTTCGCTCCTCCGCCGCGGAGCATACTTCCGGCACGACGACTTCCCGACGAATGAGGTTCCTTTAAATGACGTCATCCAAGATGGGCGTCCGGTCGAATTCCGATTGGCTGATAGGATTCTATCAGCCAATCGGAATTAAGGTAGAAAAATCTGATTGGCTGATTGAATCAGCCAATCAGATTCAAGTTCAAGTCTGATTGGCGGTGTTGAACTTGAATCTGATTGGCTGATTCAATCAGCCAATCAGATTTTTCTAACTTAATTCCGATTGGCTGATAGAATCCTAATCGGAATCTTGGATGACGTCATTTAAAGGTACCTCATTCGTCGTTCAGTCGTCGGCCGGGATGGATGCTCCGCGGTGGCGGAGCGAAGAAAGAAGATTGAAGATGCTGCTTCATGGAAGATGCTGCCGGAAGGAAGAAGACTTTGCTGCCGCTTGGAGGAAGACGTCGCCGGGAGGAAGAATTCTTCTTTGCCGCTTTGGAGGGAAGACATCGCCGGAGGAAGAATATCTTCTTTGCCGTCTTGGAGCAAGACATCGCCCGGATCGGATGAGGAGTTTGGCACGGTGTGGTGAAGACAAGGTAGGGAGATCTTCAGGGGGGTAGTGTTAGGCTTTTTTAAGGGGGGTTTGGGTGGGTTTAGAATAGGGGTGTATGTGGGTGGTGGGTTGTAATGGGGGGGGGGTATTGTATATGTTTTTAAATACAAAAGAGCTGAATTCTTTGGGGCATGCCCCACAAAAGGCCCTTTTAAGGGCTGGTAAGGTAAAGAGCTTTGAACTTTTTTTAATTTAGAATAGGGCAGGGAATTTTTTTTATTTTGGGGGCTTTATTATTTTATTAGGGGGCTTAGATAGGTGTAATTAGCTTAAAAATCTTGTAATCTTTTTTTATTTTTTGTAATTTAGTGTTTGTTTTTTTTTTGTAATTTAGTTAGTTAATTTAATTGTATTTTTAGATAGATATTTGTAGTTTATTTAATTTATTGATAGTGTAGGTGTATTTGTAACTTAGGTTAGGATTTATTTTACAGGTAATTGGGTAATTATTTTAACTAGGTAGATATTAAATAGTTAATAACTATTTAATAGCTATTATACCTAGTTAAAAATAATTAACAATTTACCTGTAAAATATATATAAACCCTAACATAGCTACAATGTAATTATTAATTATATTGTAGCTATCTTAGGGTTTATTTTATAGGTAAGTATTTAGATTTTAAATAGGAATATTTGAGTTTATAATATGAATTAGATTAATTTAATATAAATTTAGTTAGGGGTGTTAGGTTAGATAGAGTTAATATAGTTAATATAAATACTATAGTAACTATATTAACTACATTAACCCTAATATAATTAGGGTTTTATATAGTTAATATATATAATGTAATAACTATATTAACTATAATATACTTAGGGTTAATATAGATAATATAGCTGGCGGCGGGGTAGGTAGATTAAATTAGTGGGTTAATAATTTTAATAGAGATGGCGGCGGTGTAAGGGGCTTACATTAGGGGTTAATAATATTAATATAGCTGGCGGCGGTATAGGGGGATTAGATTAGGGGTTAATAATTTTTATATAGGTTGGCAGCGGTGTAAGGGGTCAGATTAGGGGATAGATAAGGTAGATGGCGGGCGGTTTTAGGGGGCTCACAGTAGGGGGTTAGTTTTATGTAGATGGCGGCGGGGTCCGGGAGCGGCGGTTTAGGGTTTAATAACTTTATTAGGGATTTCGGGGGGGGGGATCGCGGTTGACAGGTAGATAGACATTGCACATGCGTTAGGTGTTAGGTTTTATTTAGCAGATCGCGGGTGACAGGTAGATAGACATTGCGCATGCGTTAGGTGTTAGGTTTATTTTCTAGCTAGTTTAGGGAGTTACGGGGCTCCAATAGTCAGCGTAAGGCTTCTTACGGCTGCTTTTTTGTGGCGAGGTGAAAATGGAGTAAGATTTCTCCATTTTCGCCACGTAAGTCCTTACGCTGCATATTGGATACCAAACTGCGCTGGTTTGGTATACCTGCCTATGGCCCCAAAAAACTACGGGCGACGGCAGAAATATACGCGCGTAACTTCTAGGTTACGCCGTATATGTGATACCAAATCAGCGTAAATATTGGCGTCGCCGGCTTTTGCGGGCGACGATTTTTATCGGATCGACCCCAAAATAAGCAGCTCATAACAAGGACATATCCAAAATTGTGCAGCAACAGGTGCATTCCCATGTCCTTTCCATGTAAGGATAATGCAGACAAATCATATTGAAGCAGCAGCGCCGGATTAGCCCACTGGATGGTGGGGAAATTTCCCGGTGGGCTTGTGTGTCGCGTTACCACAGGGCTGCATCTGGGGAAGAGGGAGACTCTCAGCTAGGGTCAAGGAGGGGGGCAGAGGGAACTGATTGGGGGACATGATTGGCTGTAGCTGGGGGGAAGGGGGGCTGGGGCTGGGACAGTCTTTAAAAAATTCCTGTCCGGATCCTGTAAAGCAGTATGCCCCATCAAAGGCCATATCCACATCTGGAGTGCAAATTTTGACTTTGTGTTTAACCTCTGCAAAAATGAAGGATTTCTTTAAAACTTAAATGCTGTAACAAAATAGAGTATTTAATTTTTAAACTAGAATGATTTTTTCATATTGTCAGTTAACAGTGACTTCTAAATGTAGGAATCCTCATTCTATTCCACATACCAAGTAATAACTACCCCCCTGCAGGTGTACACAAACATCCACTTTGGTGCTATACAGGAAATGGAACAAACCCTACCCCATGCAGAGACACATAAAACATACTGGGATTACACAAATTGGGCACTGCACTGACAGATAAATGTTTACAGTTCCAGGGAAACATTAAAGGGTCATAAAAGTTTGAAAAATTCAACTAATTTGTTAGAGCATGTAAGTTTAGACTAGTTACCCCTGCACTACTGTGCGTTTGACCCCCCAGCAAAGGGTGTTAAAGACACAGTAGAAGTACAGTTTGGGACCCACAGAGCACTGCAGGTCCCAAGCGGAAACCGTTACTGATCCAATCAGCAGTGCTAGTCACACAACTCAGCTGTGTGATTGGATCAACAGAGGTTTCTGCTAAAAAACAGTGTTTAAATAACGTTCAAAATGTTGATATAGAGACTGCAAAAAAGTGTTCTAATTACAAGGAGTTTACTCTCCCTTTAATGCATTGCATGGTTTAGGAACATAAAGACACTTATTACTTAAAGGGACATTGTACACTAGATTTTTCTTTGCATAAATGTTTTGTAGATGATCCATGTATATAGCCCATCTGGTAGTATTTTTATAAAAATGTATAGTTTTGCTTAATTTTTTAGAACATTGTGCTGATTTTCAGACTTCAAACCAAGCCCCACAGTACCAGATGTATACGCCCATTTACAGTCTCCTGCTGGCTCCTGTTTATGTTATCTTTTCATATGCGTGGATGGGGGGGAATGTCTGCTCTTTGTTATTTACCCAGCCCCTTTTCAGTGGGTGTCCCAGCCTAACCTCATCAATAGTGCTAAACGGGAGCTTCTAAGTAAAGTTTTTAAAAGGTTTTATACTGATTTTTATATCAGTATCTGTGCATGTTCTTCTTTACAGGGAGTGCAGAATTATTAGGCAAATGAGTATTTTGACCACATCATCCTCTTTATGCATGTTTGTCTTACTCCAAGCTGTATAGGCTAGAAAGCCTACTACAAATTAAGCATATTAGGTGATGTGCATCTCTGTAATGAGAAGGGGTGTGGTCTAATGACATCAACACCCTATATCAGGTGTGCATAATTATTAGGCAACTTCCTTTCCTTTGGCAAAATGGGTCAAAAGAAGGACTTGACAGGCTCAGAAAAGTCAAAAATAGTGAGATATCTTGCAGAGGGATGCAGCACTCTTAAAATTGCAAAGCTTCTGAAGCGTGATCATCGAACAATCAAGCGTTTCATTCAAAATAGTCAACAGGGTCGCAAGAAGCGTGTGGAAAAACCAAGGCGCAAAATAACTGCCCATGAACTGAGAAAAGTCAAGCGTGCAGCCTTGCGAAGATGCCACTTGCCACCAGTTTGGCCATATTTCAGAGCTGCAACATCACTGGAGTGCCCAAAAGCACAAGGTGTGCAATACTCAGAGACATGGCCAAGGTAAGAAAGGCTGAAAGACGACCACCACTGAACAAGACACACAAGCTGAAACGTCAAGACTGGGCCAAGAAATATCTCAAGACTGATTTTTCTAAGGTTTTATGGACTGATGAAATGAGAGTGAGTCTTGATGGGCCAGATGGATGGGCCCGTGGCTGGATTGGTAAAGGGCAGAGAGCTCCAGTCCGACTCAGACGCCAGCAAGGTGGAGGTGGAGTACTGGTTTGGGCTGGTATCATCAAAGATGAGCTTGTGGGCCTTTTCGGGTTGAGGCTCAACTCCCAGTCCTACTGCCAGTTTCTGGAAGACACCTTCTTCAAGTAGTGGTACAGGAGAAGTCTGCATCCTTCAAGAAAAACATGATTTTCATGCAGGAACAATGCTCCATCACACGCGTCCAAGTACTCCACAGCGTGGCTGGCAAGAAAGGGTATAAAAGAAGAAAATCTAATGACATGACCTCCTTGGTTCACCTGATCTGAACCCCATTGAGAACCTGTGGTCCATCATCAAATGTGAGATTTACAAGGAGGGAAAACAGTACACCTCTCTGAACAGTGTCTGGGAGGCTGTGGTTGCTGCTGCACGCAATGTTGATGGTGAACAGATCAAAACACTGACAGAATCCATGGATGGCAGGCTTTTGAGTGTCCTTGCAAAGAAAGGTGGCTATATTGGTCACTGATTTGTTTTTGTTTTGTTTTTAAAATGTCAGAAATGTATATTTGTGAATGTTGAGATGTTATATTGGTTTCACTGGTAAAAATAATAATTGAAATGGGTATATATTTGTTTTTTGTTAAGTTGCCTAATAATTATGCACAGTAATAGTCACCTGCACACACAGATATCCCCCTAAAATAGCTATAACTAAAAACAAACTAAAAACTACTTCCAAAACTATTCAGCTTTGATATTAATTAGTTTTTGGGTTCATTGAGAACATGGTTGTTGTTCAATAATAAAATGAATCCTCAAAAATACAACTTGCCTAATAATTCTGCACTCCCTGTATAGTATTGTCTATTACATGCAGTTATATGAAAGTTGGTGTATACTGTCTCTTTAAAGGGACACTCAAGTCAAAAATTAAACTTTCATGATTCAGATAGACCATGCAAATTAAAACAACTTTCCAATTTACTTCCATTCACATAAATGTGCACAGTCTTTTTATATTTATACTTTTTGAGTCACCAGCTCCTACTGAGCATGTGCAAGAAATCACAGAATAAAGGTATATGTATTTGTGATTGGCTGATGGCTCTCACATGATAAAGGGGTGGAAATATACATAACTTTAAAATTTGTCAGAAAGAAATCTACTACTCATGTGAAGTTCAGACAGAGGGGTAAATTTACAATATGTATAGCGAATCATGTCCGCTTGACAGTATACGCTGTCAGCATTTATTATTGCACAAGCATTTCTAGTGAAATGCTTGTACAATGCCGCCCTTTAAAAATCGTGACAAAGTTGTTCTGCAAAAAGTTGCCTGTAAAATAAAAATAAATCCTAAAAATAGCTACAATGTAATTATTAATTATATTGTAGCTATCTTAGGGTTTATTTTATAGGTAAGTATTTAGTTTTAAATAGGAATAATTTAGTTAATAATAGTAATATTATTTTGATTTATTTAAATAATATTTAAGTTAGGGGGATGTTAGGGTTAAGGTTAGACTTAGGTTTAGGGGTTAATAACTTTATTATAGTGGCGGCGACGTTAGCGGCGGCAGATTAGGGTTAATACATTTAATAGCCTATGTGGGCTATGGCGGTTTAGGGGTTAATTCTTAATCTTAAATTGGTTAATTGCGTTGTGGGCTATGGCGATTTAGGGGTTAATAATTAGGCTTATTGCGTTGTGGGGGTTGTCGGTCTAGGGGTTAATACATTTATTATTAGTAGTGAGAGGGGGGGGATTGCGGGATATAGGGGTTTTTACGTGTCGGGCTATTTTTGGGAGGCAGGTTAGACTGTTACGGGAGATTTAAAATTATCTTTACTTTTCTTTGGCGCCGCCAGTTTCTAAAGTGCCGTAAGTCACTAGCGACTCCAGAAATTTGTAGTTACGCTCATTTCTGGACATTGCTAGTTTATCAGACTTACGGCACTTTAGGAACTGCCGGCGGGGTATATGTAATAGCTTGATGTGGTAAAATTACGGGCGGAGCAGGTTCCCACGCTTGCGCCGAAACCTGCGCTGTATATGGGATCGCGCCCCTGGAGTAAAGGTTTATTAACCTGTTTTTATTTATGATATTAAAGGGACAGTTTACACCAGAATTTTTATTGTTTAAAAAGATAGGTAATCCTTTTATTACCCATCCCCCAGTTTTGCATAACCAGCACTGTTATTATTAATATATGTTTACTGCTTTGATTACCTTGTATCTAAGCCTCTGCAGACTGCCCCCTTATCTCAGTGCTTTTGACTGACATACAGTTTAGCCAATCAGTGCAGACTCCTAAATAACTCCACGGGAGTGAGCACAATGTTATCTATATGGCACACACAAACTAGTACTGTCTAACTGTGAAAAACTTTCAAAATGCTCTGAGCTAGGAGGCGGTTTCCAACGATTTAGAAATCAGTTTAAGCCTACCTAGGTTTAGCTTTTCAAAATTACCACCAAGGGAACAAATCAGATTTAATGATAAAAGTCAATTGGAAAGTTGTTTAGAATCGTATACCCTATCTGAAATCATGAAAGTTTAATTTTGACTAGACTGTCCCCTTTAAGGTTTGAACATGCAATACAGATTTAACTGCTGTGGTATATAAGAAGATAGCTTTGCTTTTTTATTTAACAAAAGAGCAGTAATTAGATATGGATTTGATTATAACGTCCTTGCATAAAAAGTTAATTTTGACAGCAAATGTTGATTTAGTTTTAGTCATAGGGGTTAATTTATTAAAGTGCGGATGGACATGACACAATGTAGATATAATTTCTGCCGCACATTGATAAATGCCTGACAGCATACGCTGTCGGCATTTATCATTGCAACCAGCAGTTCTTGTGAACTGCTGGTGCAATGCTGCCCCCTGCAGATCGCGGCCAATCGGCCACTAGCAGCGGGTGTCAATCAACCTGATCGTATTCGATCAGGTTGATTTCTGTCCGCCGCCTCAGAGAAGGCGGACAGGTTATGGAGCAGCGGTTTTTAGACAGGCTCGCCGGAAAAACGGGGCATCAAGATCTATACGGAGCTTGATAAATTGACCCCCAATTCTGTTGTGACTAAAATGTAATTTGATTTAGTTTTAGTCATCAGTCGTTTGACTAAAAAGCCATTTTAGTTTTTGTTGTATTTTAGTCATCAGAATCTCTTTAGTTTTATTGTCATTTTAGTTTAGTTTTAGGCGACAAAATTAACACTGCTCCCTACTAACTTCACTCTATAGTAGTTTCCCTTTCCAGGGAGCTCCATTACTTTCTATAGGAGATATTGTTCAACTCATAGGGCAGCCCATTTTTTGAAATAATATTCCCTGAGAGCAGTCTCTGCGATTATTGGTGTAGAAAACCACATCTGACCCAGCACACGCTCCATATCTTGGACAGAAAATGACCTCAAACTACACACTTGTATCTTTACAGAAATGACCTCACACCTCCACACTCGTTATCTGCCACGGACATTAACCTCACACCTACACACTCTGTATAATACAGAAATGACCTCACACCTCCACACTCATTATCTGAATGGAAATTACCTCACACCTATACACTTGGGGGACGAATTATCAAGCGGCGGGCAGACATGATTCGCTGTGGCGAATCATGTCCGCCCGACATCTCCTAATGCTGACAGAATGTGCCCCCTGCACATTCGCGACCAATCGGCCGCTAGCAGGGGGTGTCAATCATCCCGATCGTATCTGATCGTGATTATTGCTGTCCGCCACCTCAGAGGTGGTGGATGAATTAAGGAGCAGTGGTCTTTTGACTGCTGCTACTTAACTTAAGTTTCTGGCGAGCCGGAAACTTCAGGGGTAGATTGCAGCATCCGCCGCTTGTTAAATCTATCCCTTAGTAGAATGACCTTACACTTCCACACTTGTTATCTGCACAGACATTACATCACACCTACACACTTGGTATCTTTACAGAAATTACCTCCACACTCATTATCTGCACGGACATTACCTCACACCTACACACTCGGTATTGTTAAAGAAATTATCTCACACCTCCACACTCAATATCTGCACGGACATTACCTCACGCCTATACACTTGGTATATTTACAGAAATGACCTCACACCTCCACACTCGTTATCTGCACGACATTACCTCACACCTATACACTTGGTATCCCCCCCCGTTTTACAGAATTACCTCACACCTCCACACTCGTTATCTGCACAGACATAACCTCACACCTCCACACATGTATATCTGCACGGACATTACCTCACACCTATACACTTGGCATCTTTACAGAAATTACCTCACACCTCCACACATGTTATCTGAACGGACATTACCTCACACCCAATACACTTGGCATCTTTACAGAAATTACCTTCACACCTCCACACTCATTATCTGCACAGACATTGCCTCATACCTACACACTCTGTATCTTTACAGAAATTACCTCACACCTACACACTTGGTATCTTTACAGAAATTACCTCACACCTATACACTTGGTATCTTTACAGAAATTACTCACACCTCCACACATCGTTATCTGCATAGACATAACCTCACACCTACATACTCCAGTATCTTTACAGAAATTACATCACACCTACAAACTTGGTATCTTTTACAGAAATTACTTCACCACCTCACACTTGTTATCTGCATGGACATAACCTCCCACCTACGCACTCTGTATTTTTACAGAAATTACCTCACACCTCCACACTCGTTATCTGCATAGACATAACCTCACACCTACACACTCCGTATCTTTACAGAAATTACCTCACACCTATACACTTGGTATCTTTACAGAAATTACCTCACACCTCCACACTCGTTATCTGCATAAGACATAACCTCACACCTTACATACTCGGTATCTTTAACAGAAATTACATCACACCTACAAACTTGGTATCTTTACAGAATTACTTCACACCTCCACACTCGTTATCTGCATGGACATTACCTCACACCTACACCACTCAGTATCTTTACAGAAATTACCTCACAACTCCACACTAGGTATCTGCACGGGACATTACACTCACACTTACACACTCGGTATCTTTACAGAAATTACCTCACACCTCCACACTCGTTATCTGCAC